>NC_139961.1:32789404-32866904 GCF_963454915.1 Gymnoscopelus microlampas
GAGGGACGACAGGGGTGTGGCCTTCAGTACGGCAGAAGGTAGATAACAGTAGTGAACTTTGTGTTTTATTACACCTCTCATGCAGGGTCCCACACAAAACATGTGGGAAAAAATATACAAAAGAAAGAGTGGGCAACCTCGAGCAGAAACCTCTTATCTCCATATTTTGACTTTTTGTGTTTTTTCGTAATTTAACACCCTACTTGATCATACTACAGCGTCACACAAAAGCATCAAAAGTAGCAGATCTACAAACTCGACACGCGGTGCGAAAAGTTTTGAGCTTGTTGATCTGCTACTTTTTTTACTTTTGAATTTGAATCCTGAAAAGTAACAGTTTTGTTACTGAGTGGCAATTTCCAGAATGTACAAGGAACATCATGAACACACATTTAGCAATACCTAATTTTCCCCGGGGCAATTTTAGGATCAGGGCAAATGGGTAGAGTTGTACGATTGAACAATTAAGCGTGTAGTTAATGTACGCTTAATATAGGGTTAATTAAGGTTAAGGGGCTAGGGAATGAATCTAGACATTGAGAATGGTGGTCTTCAGAAGCATTCTGTAGCAATAAAGATGTGTCTGTGCACCTTCAGGGAGGAGGAAGTCATCCAACTGCTCCGTGGTGATGAGAGACAGCGGCTCTGGACGCTTAACGGTCAACGGTCAAGAATACCTCCGTTATTTCCCTGTTCTGCAGGACAGGTAGGTCAAGTAGAGCTGGGCGATATGGACAAAATCTTCACCATATTTTTGACCAAATACCTTGATATAGATATTGTGATAATAATATTGTATTTTGATGATAATGTCATATTGTAACAATGTTTTTTCCCCAGACATAAACAAATACAAAAATAAAATTAGAAGATCTTCAAGCTCACAACGTGTTGCATCCTGGGCGTTACATGCACACAAATTGATTTGCATGCACACTCACTGTATCTCTCTCCCTCTGCCTCTCTCTGAAACATGCAGGCACATGCATTATGCATTCTGTCTCTTTCTCTACCTCTCTCTTACACACACACTTAACCACATGAACCCTAGTGTCCCTATTCTGGGTTGAACATTTATTCAGTGAATATTGCAGATCTACAAGCTCTGTAGATCGTCTATTTTCGATGAAGAGATTCGGTGTAAAGGGAAAGACCTGAGGATCTAGTATAGAGCCCTGGGAGACCCTGGTCAACTAAGTATATAGGGTTTAAGTGGTTAAAAGGCAAGTTAGCCTCATTTTACCAAAACAAAAGTTTCTAGAAACATCAGGTTTTTCCACTTTTCATGACATAAGTTACGTTTATTACACAGTTGAGTGAGTGTGTGTGTGTGTGTGTAAGTTTGTGTGTGTTCTCATTCTCAGTGATTACACGTCTAATTGGAGTAGAGAGGTTGCGATTGGTTGTCAGAACTCACTGACTGTTGAGTTTGACACGCCCTCATACTCACTCACTCACTCACACTCTCTCACTCTCTCTCACAAACTCCTTGTGTGTGATGTATAAATCACTATAGTCTCACTACAGTGCTGTTGTTTTCTGACATTAAATTACCTAAGCCACCAACCAGCATTGACAAGGCTGTCCATTAAAGCTTAACCACTTAGTCCCTATATACTTTGTTGTAGAGCCCTGTATCAGAATCCCGTGGCACCAGACACAAATCTTCTGGGTGCCTTTTTGTGGGACCTGCAGGTCCCACAAAAAGTTTGGTGCCGGTTTGGAGTGGTTGGCTCTGTGAACGAAAAGTACAAGCAAAATGACTGCCAAGTGAGGTCAACAACGGCACTTCTTTCCTACTTGTTGATGCGCGGGCAAAGTTCACCAATGTTTAACTCCATGCTTCAGACACGTTGGACTTGACATGATGCGGCCGCCAACCATCACTTCTATTGTAGCTTCCCTCCAGTTGACAGATACGATCACAAGGTTTCTTTTCTTTTACAGACATTTATTAATGCCGTGAGAACTGAATAAATAAGCATAAAAAATACAACAGACATTAATTCGGTATCACATTTTCTCAAACATAACATAAACATACAGTACAAACAAATACACTGGCAACAATGAATTACCTCATTGGCCGCATCAAACTATATGGGGGAAACTTGAGGTCTTCTTCTTTACACTGTAAACTTAAACAGCTCTTCTTCTTGTATCTAAACTTAAACAGCTCTTCTTTAACATAAATGTCTTCTTTAACTCTTTAACTTATAATCTCTTTTCTCTCTTTAAACATCTCTTCAAACAGCATCACACTCGACATCCTCTGTTTGTTACATGTTGCAAGCTCTAGTGCTCAGAGCAGAATGACTGACTCTGCCCCTGCTCCTGGTAATTAACCAAATCTAAACCACCCTTGCTGATCGCTTCATTGACTGATCTGACTCAGCTGCCAGGTCACTGTGACCCTAGACATCAGAGCAACTCAAATACCCACATTAACACAGAGCACAATCCAAACATGAATTTGACCAAACAAAAAACATTATGAACTTCTTAACTTATTCACTTATTTATAATAAAATGAACTTCAATCATGATGGCAGCTACACTCCCACCGAAATCATGTGTGATTTCTTTAATTAACTTTTAATTTTTTAATAATCACTTTTTAATTAGCATGCCATTGAATGTGTTATGAGCTCTAGTGTATGAAATGCAGAGAGGTAGAGGTTGCCTTAGTCGGCTTCAAGCAGGGTAACCGTCTTGTGGATAGGCCTCTCTAAGTAGATTGGCTTGGTGAGTCTCTTTCCATGGTCATCTAGTGCTGAACTTCCAATCAGCAATTGTAGCTTCCTCACACAATCATCTTCACCAGGGAACACATCCATGACCTTGGCTAGTTTCCACTCGTTTCGTGGTGCAGTGTCGTCTTTCACAATCACTACGTCGTTGATCTTTGCATTTCTGCGGGTCTTGTGCCATTTTTGCCTCTGTTGCATGTTCTGCAGGTACTTTTCCTTCCATCTAGACCAAAACTCATTGGCTAGGAACTGCACTTTCTTCCATCTCCTTTTAAGATAGAGGTCTTCTTTGCAGAACTGTCCAGGAGGCGGTAGACTAACTGTCTTATGAACTTCTGGGTCTTCAACTGTTATGTCTCCCACCTTAACATCTCTGCTGGGAAGCTTGTCACACCAGAGAAAATCTGGTCCAGTAAACCAGTTGGAAGCAATGAGGTCCTTTGCTTTGAGGCCCCTTGACACGTGGTCCTGCGGGTCTCTTTCAAATGTCTTTTTCAGACCCTTGAGACGGTGATTTGCACAAACTCTATTGTCTGGTAGACTCGGTCTGTCTTCCTTAAAAGGCAACGGCATCTCACAGTGACCGTCTGCCTTGATCTTGATCCCATGCTCCATTGTTGTTATGAAGCGTAGATCCTCTTGGGAGAAATGAGCATCCTCTGCCGTTCTCTCATTGAAGTCTGATTCAAGCATCCTTATCACATCCGGTGGAGTGACTACTTCTTTAACTTGTGTTCGGCAGATGTATCGGACTTCACTTGTTAGATTAGAAGGCGAGTGAATGCTTGGTGTCACTTCCTTGACAACAATCCTGTGGCTGCTTCCAATCACATCACCATAGTCAACACTGACACTGCCGACTATACTCCAGCCAAGGTCTGTTCTTTGGGCAAATGGCTCATTGTCTTTGCCTGACACCACTTCTCTGGGTAGCAGGGCCTGAGAACAATTATAGCCAATAAGCAGACCAATGTCACAGTCGATTAAAGGTGCAATCTCTTCAGCAAGGTACTCTAGGTGAGACCATGCTCTTGCTGTCTTGGGTGTAGGAATATGACTTAGATTGGCCGGAATGAACTCTCTTGTATAGGTGATTGGGAGAAGAATTTTCTTAGACGAATAAAACCCTCTGACCTGCAGCCCGGTTAACTTCTGACTTGGAATGATTGTACTTTTGGATGACAATGTGGACAGTTTTAGCTGCACTGGCACCTTCTGTGTGTCCAGAGTGTCAGCTTTCTCTTGCAAGATGAAGGTGGTATCACTTTGGTTGTCCAGAAGTGCATACACAAGCACTTCCTTCTCTGGTCTACTTGTAGTGGATAACCATACTGGAACAACTGTGGATGTGCAAGTGCTGCTCATGTCCTGCAATACTCGAAAAGATGATGCTTCACTTGCTGTTTCATTGGTCTGTTTAGACTCTGCCTTGTCCTTTGACCTTTCTTCGTCCTTTGAGTGCTTCTCACTCTCTTTTTGTTTGTCATCCTTCTGTTCTTTCTCTCCCTCATCCTTCTGTACTTTCTTTCCGTCGTCCTTCGCACGGTCTTCATGTAAACAGGTAGGGTGTTTCCTTTTACATGTGTCACAGACACTCTTGTTTTCACAATTCCTTGAATGGTGACCTGATTTCAAGCATCCAAAACATAATCTGTTGGTCTGCACAAACTTGACTCGTTCTGCAACTGATTTGGCCATGAACTTTCGACATGTGTGAATGCCATGGTTCGACATCTCACAAAAAACACACCCTTTAACATCTTGTTTCTCTTCAGATGAGCTTGCCAGTACCTTTGCACCAACACTTTGTGTCTTTGATGGTGCCTTCACCTTCTCACCATAACTTGACTTCAGAGCATGAAGAGAGGTCACTGGATTACAAGCTATCTTGGCTTCTTTTGTGATAAACTTCACAAATTGTGTGAAGCTAGGAAATTCCTGGCTCTCTTCTAGAGTCTTCATGACCTTTCTGTTCCAACTGGCTGTTAGCCAATCAGGAAGCTTGGCAAGTATTCTCTGATTTTCGGCACAGTCATTTAGGACTTCTAGGCCTTTAATCTGTGACATCGCTGACTGACAGCCTTGCAGGAAGTCTGCGAACTCTCTCAGTTCAATGCTGTCTCTGGGTCCTATCTTCGGCCATGAGGTAAGTTTATCCCTGAAGGCTTTAGCTATCACAAATGAGCTTCCATATCTTTCCTCAAGTATGTCCCATGCTGAATGATAGGCTTCTTCAGTGCCTAACAGGAAATAACCCTCTATGGCTTTCTTTGCAGGTCCGCCGACATACTTGCGAAGATAGTAGACTTTCTCATTTACTGGAATGTTCTTTCTGCCTATCAATGTTTGAAATGACATTTTCCAGTCTTTGTATCTTAGTGGGTCTCCACTGAAAACTGAAGGCTCTGGTACAGGTAGTCGGCTTGCATTGATGGACTCTGCAATTGCTCTGGCGATTGCTGTAGCGCTATCCTCTTGCTGAGCATCAGCAGCCGGCTGCCCCATGACTGCTTGTGTCATCTGCTGAGCATTAGCAGCAGGCTGGCTCCTTGTGGTAGCTTGGGTTATCGTAGGCAGTTGTGCATGCGAGACATGTTGTGGTCTTGCCACTGGTTGCACTGGAAGACTTCTTGACTTAGGTGCGGGTGTCAGTTGCTTAGATTTGCTATCTTGGAGCAACTCTAATATCTCGTCATCTGAGCCCACTTGTTCATACACTTGTAGTCGTGCCTTTGCAGCATTC
Organism: Gymnoscopelus microlampas; assembly: GCF_963454915.1. NCBI lineage: Eukaryota > Metazoa > Chordata > Actinopteri > Myctophiformes > Myctophidae > Gymnoscopelus > Gymnoscopelus microlampas. The sequence continues at coordinate 32,794,898 of NC_139961.1, forward strand.
ATTTTCTTAACTGCGTCCAAGCGCTCTAACTGCCTGCGCTTCTCATCTATAGCACTTTGCCTTGCAGCATTTTCCACTTCTTGCAGTGCAAACCTTTGTCTGTTCTCAGCTTCAATGGTTGCAAGCCTTTGTCTGTTCTCAGCTTCAATGGTTGCAAGCCTTTGTCTGTTCTCAGCTTCAAGGGTTTCAAGCTGATGCCTTTCATGTTCCATTTCGTCTAGGACTTCCAAAGTGGCTTGATTTGCAGCTAGTTCTGCCGCAGCTTCTTGTTTCTTTGCAGTGGACTGGTTTGAGAGTCTTGACCTCATGGTTAACCTACTTGCAGAGGCTGAACTTTGACTTGCACTGAATGAGAACAACGTGCTAGTGTCGCTCAAAGTCTCTTGATCTCTGTCTTTGCGATTAGAAGCACGCGTCAGGATCTTCTCTGACACCGCTACACAAGCGTCGACTCGACGGCGGGTCTGATTATCAGGGGTAATATGTCGCCTTAAGTCTACATAAGCTTGTGTTACTTCCTTCTCAGCACAGTTGATCTTGGTCATAATGCTTTGTAATATGTCATTGGCCAAAGGTCCACTGAATAATTGCTTAGCCTCTTTGGCAATAGATTTCCATTTCTCATAGGAAGTTGTGAAGTGATTTTGAAGATTTCTAATTATTTTGTCTTCGAGTTCTTGACCCTTTTCAGTGAGCGTTCGGGTTCTCTGGCCTCTTCGCAGTTTCTCTGCAGCATCTTCGGTCTCTCCTGCAGCATCTTCGGTCTCTTCTAGTACCTCAATTTCCTTGAGTGGGTTAGTGTCTAAAGGTGCATTATCAGTGTTTTTAGACTGGTGCACTAGTGCTTCAATACTAATGGTATTGTTTAAATTTGTTCCATCGACTTCGTGCTCAGCCATCTTTTAGTAATGTTTTAAATTGACTGTAAGCCTTCTATTTAGTAGCTTTTAAACTTAAACAAAAAACAACAGTTAAATTAACTGGCTTAACTTGAATATTACTAAGGTTTAAATTGCAACAACACTTAATGCAATTAACTTGGCTTGTAATGAACTTAAATGTATCAAACCCTTTTACAAATAAATGAACTTGTTTTCACTTACAAGGCAATTGGCATAAAGTTTTAACCTAGTAGCTTTAGAATGATTTAAAGTATCATAAACTCTTTCACAGTACTCATGAACTTAAATGAATTAACCCAATGAAATTGGAGAACACTTCTTTTAACACTTGGTAACTTATATCACTCTTGGTTGTAATATATTAGTCACTTAAATTCTTTAGGAGTGAACCACTTATGATGAAATCAAAAAATGTAATATAACACCAGAATATTTTCACCCTTTTAGCACTTAGAGTCTTTTCATGTCATTTACACTTCAAACTTGCTTAATAGTAAACTGTGGTGAAATCAGCAACAACTTGAACATAAAACATGTGCATGACAATGTCCCTTTTTTGGCACTTATAGAGTCCCTTTAAAGCAGTTGGCGAGGTTACTCCACATATCAACATTTAACTTGTTTTAAATGTGTTACTTCTTGTTGGCTTAACCACACAAAGCTCCAGAACTCCACTTGCTGGGATGCCAGTGTAAGCACAGTCTTATCTGTTCGAATGCTGGTCACTGTTGGTGTCGGTGGAAACTTGCTTGCAGCTCGGTCGACGGCAGGCACAGACAGGCTGTCTCTTCACCTCGTGTCGAGCAGGCTGAGTTCTCACTGTAGCTTCCCTCCAGTTGACAGATACGATCACAAGGTTTCTTTTCTTTTACAGACATTTATTAATGCCGTGAGAACTGAATAAATAAGCATAAAAAATACAACAGACATTAATTCGGTATCACATTTTCTCAAACATAACATAAACATACAGTACAAACAAATACACTGGCAACAATGAATTACCTCATTGGCCGCATCAAACTATATGGGGGAAACTTGAGGTCTTCTTCTTTACACTGTAAACTTAAACAGCTCTTCTTCTTGTATCTAAACTTAAACAGCTCTTCTTTAACATAAATGTCTTCTTTAACTCTTTAACTTATAATCTCTTTTCTCTCTTTAAACATCTCTTCAAACAGCATCACACTCGACATCCTCTGTTTGTTACATGTTGCAAGCTCTAGTGCTCAGAGCAGAATGACTGACTCTGCCCCTGCTCCTGGTAATTAACCAAATCTAAACCACCCTTGCTGATCGCTTCATTGACTGATCTGACTCAGCTGCCAGGTCACTGTGACCCTAGACATCAGAGCAACTCAAATACCCACATTAACACAGAGCACAATCCAAACATGAATTTGACCAAACAAAAAACATTATGAACTTCTTAACTTATTCACTTATTTATAATAAAATGAACTTCAATCATGATGGCAGCTACATCTATATCCCATAGAATAGAAGTGATGGGGAAGCTGCATATGAGCAAGGCACATTTGACCGCCCCCTTAACGGCTTATCTCTCTCTTACCCTCCCTCCTCTCTCCTTCCATTCCTCCCCCTTCTCCTCCTATCCCTCTATCTTTTACCATTTCTTGTCTCTCCTTCCATCCCTCCTTTCTCCTCCTTCCATTCTTCCTCTCCATTTCTCCCTCCATTGCTCCTCTCTTCTTGTTCCATCCCTCGTCTCTTATTCCAGGGAGCAGCTGATGTTTCCACTGCAGTTCATGGGCGTGCTGGGCCGCTTTGACCTGGACTGCACGGTGAGCGGAGGCGGCCGCTCCAGCCAGGCGGGGGCGGTGCGTCTGGCCATCTCCCGCTGTCTGCTCAGCTTCCAGTCTGAGGGGGACATGGAGATCATGAGACAAGGTATGCCTGTTTGTCTTTTAGTTTGTTTATTTTTCAAGTTCATTTTTGTATGACCACAAATGTGTTTTTGTAGTTTCCTTAGCCACTTTTTCAACCTGGCGCCCCTATTTTGTCCATGTCATTATAGGCAAATATAACCCCCCCTCCTCGACTTTTCACAAATAGCGAAAATAGCTGATCTACATGCTCACAGATCTACAAGTTTGTGAGGTTGTAGATTAGCTACTTTTTGTATTTCTGCACAACGATGTAAAATAGGGCTTAAGTGGTTATGGTTAATTTATGCATCACTCAACTTCCCCTCACTCATTAAAATGACATGTTTTAAACTGACAAGTGTTTTTCTCACTCTCTCTCCAGCTGGGCTGTTGACTCCGGACCCCAGGGTAAGAGAGAGGAAGAAGCCTGGGCAGGCTGGAGCACGCAAGAAGTTCACCTGGAAGAAACGATGAAGAAGAGGAAGAATAAATGTCACAAGAACAGATAGACATTCATTATGGACTGTCAAATTACAGAAACCTTGTATGTCCACAAATGTTATTTTACAGGACCTGTGTTCCAATGGATCCAATGTAGTTATTATTTAGTCACAAGCTCTTGTTAATGTTTTTCATTGGTGCAATAATTATAAACCCCACAGACATTTCACTTTCAAAATGTTAAAAAATAGCAACAATGGCAGATCTACAAGCTCATAACACTTGTAGATATGATATTTTTGCTACCTTTCGCGACACTTTTATGATGAAGTAGGGCATTGAGTAACAAAAAAGAAAACATTTGAATATGGAGATACAAAGTTTCTACCTGACGGCAATATAAACCATACAGGTTGACTGCTGACTTCAAGGCATAAAGGCTCTTATTTAAATGTCATACCATTATTTCTGTTTCTATGTATGGTTCACTTCAGCCATTTCAGCAATATCAACTTTAATGTATTTGAACTAAGGGAGCATCAGATAGTTGAATTATTTTGTACTACGTGCCTGTGTTATTACAGGGAACATTCTCTGGGGCCCTTGACCATGAGGGGCCACGAATGCCCTGGGTTTGCATGGCTAATCTGTTGCTGCTTTTCCACTGCATGGTACTGGCTCAAATGAACTATACTGGCTTTTGGTACCAGGTACATTGTTTTCCACTGCCCTTCAGGGGCTTCAGCGCTCCATGGCTAACGCAGACCTGCCATCCTGGACGACATGAACGGAAAAGAGGGTGTGGTGGAGTGTGCGTACATTAGGTCAGAAGAGAGTGCAAGTGCTTCACAACACACTCCTCCTTGGGTAGAACGGCATTGAAAATAATCTTGGGCTGGCAAAGCTGTCCTCCTTTGAGGAGAGGCTGGTGTCATAGACCAGTTTAAGGGCTCCATCAATAAGGGCGAGGATTTTGCGACCAGCATGAAAAAGATGGGCCTAGTTCACAGCATTCATTATTCGGTTATCTAAGTAGAATGGCATCTAGGGCACGTCTGAGTCTGAGGTGCCCTCTCAGTCTTCATCCCGATTCATGCTTAGAATGGTGTCTGTTTTTAATGGTTGCTTTTCTTATCCTGTTCGTTATGTAAATCTGTTATCATATAGAACACTTTAATTACAGATGTTTTGGTATCACCTCAGCTCGCTTGGACCTTTAACACAGGTGATGGCAAAAAGATATCCGGTACTATTTACAACTTTTCCCTATGGAAAAAGACAAGTAGAGTTGTGTCAAGTTAAGTCGGTACCATAGAGTGGAAGAGCACCATAATTATCCATGATATCAATTGGAATATGTACTTATGTAGGCAAAATAATCTGTTGCAAATGGGGGGCCACGGTTACAGGGGCAAACAACTACTGTATGTACACTGTGTTATGTACAGGCTAGGTTATACTGTAGTACTGTATGTGCCTTCCTGTACTACAGGCAGGCAGGCAGGCAGACATATACCTGCCTGCATGCATTCAATACATGGACAAACATGCATTCAATACATGAACACGGTTGCAAATGTCAGGATACATCCTTTTGCATGTAATAACTGTAGTGTACTTCATCAGCCACTGGAGGTCAGTGTATGTCAAGGAATGAATGAACAAAACAGTTTCATTACTACTTGGGTTATCAATGTGTTGACCATTAAATTAAGTTTTTCATATAAAAGATGCATTGTTATTTATTATACAAACGCTAAAGTCTCAATAGTGCAAATACAAATTGCATCAGGAACGTTTTTTTTCTTTTACCTGCGTTCTGTCTTTTTTGAACAACCAGTGAGCGTTTCCTTTGGGTGCAATTACACGTTTCAAACACAGAGTGGCGCCAATGTTTCAAATCTGTCCAATCAAGCTGATTCTCTATAAATTTGAACTGATGTTGATTTAAAATGAATGCTTCAATAAGACTATGTAGTGCGTTTCTCAATGAAAGGATGTCATTTAATATGGTGTTCGTAGATAGGCATAAACCAACAAATATGTTTGGGGTTTTGGAAACAGTCAAAACAATTTACAGCCTTAGTTAACAATTCATTCCCACAACAAGGATGTTTTTCATTATTTGGCTAATTGGAGCAGGACTGGACAGGTGTGCAGTGGTGGAAAAGGTACACTTTAAAAAAAAATTGAAATAGAAGTATCAATACGCCATGTAGAAATACTCTGTTACAAGTAAAAGTCCGGTATTAAAAATATACTTGAGTAAAAGTACATAAGTATTCGCATTAAAATATACTTACGTACTGAAAGTAAAAGTACTCATTCTGCAGAATGTCCCATTTCACAAGTTTCCAAATGTATGAAAATGTTTTGAAAATAGCAGATCTACAAGCTCACAATGCTCGGCTATTTTCAAATAGCCTAAGTATGCATAGGGCTGAAGTGGTTAATGCATGTTTTATAATAATAATCAAAATCTACGATTTAACTAGTAACTAAAGTTTTCACAATATATGACTCTGATTTAGTGGAGTAAAAGTAAAAGTTTTTTTCTTATTACTCCAGTAAAGTAAAAAATACCTCAAAGTTGTACTTAAGTGCAGTACTTGAGTAAACGTACTCAGTCACTTTACACCACTGAGGACAGGTGCGCTCACCTACAATCAATCAGAGAAGGGCATGTGTGACTGGACGGGAGGGGGCGGGGCTGGTGGGTGTAGCAGCTCATTGGCTGGTGCTGGTGTTACAGCAGGAGGAGACGGATTACAACACCGGTACCAAACCACACACACTACAGCACCAAACACACACAAAATCACGGCGAGGGCATCGGGTAACAAGCGCGTTGCAGCCTGCCCCCGCCTTAATAATAGGCTTTATTTATGCACAATTATTTCTCCATCAAACCAACAATTAAAAACGTGTTGAAATCATGGAGGCACTGATGGCAGCGGCTCTGAAGAACCATCCGAATATCATCATGACGGACTGCAACGCCAACACGCTGAACAACGCGGAGCTGGAGGTGAAGAAGCTGCAGGCGCTCATCAGGAAGCTGGAGAAGCAGAACGAGCAGCTGAGGAGCCGGGCCAGCCCGCACAGACTGTCCCCTTCACCGCCTTGCATTGGTGGTGGTGGCTGCTGCCTTCCCACGCCGCTACCGGCCCTGCTGTGCCAGTCATCCTCCTTGGGGTCGTACTGCCTGCATTCTGATGGTTCTGATGAGGAGGAGGAGGAGGAGGAGGAGGACGATGGAGAGCCCACGGTCCTGGACGAGGTGGACCTGCTGGACCTGGACTCTCTATTCCCCTCGGATGAGGAGGATGCTGAGACGTGGTAACTATTTGTTTAATACATCTTTTCTTTTCTCCTCTGCACTGAAACTGTATCCATTATTTTTTACTTTTGTTTAATGTCATTTTTATAATTGTATTATTGTGGTCCCTTTGCTTGCATGTTTTGTGTAAAGCACCTTGAATTGCCTTGTTGTTGAAATGTGCTACACAAATACAATTGCCTTGCCTAATAAATATCCAACCATGTGTTGCTTCCCCAGGCGAAGAAATTATCACATGTTTTAAGAAACCTTTTAACCATATGGCACTGACTCAATGTGTGTTCTCGATCTATTTGATTAAATATTTATAACTAAAACACAGCCACACCTTGCTAATTACCAAAACTGTTTATTTGTCTCCAACATATTAATGTTCAAGTCAGAGGGGAAATTATAAAACATCGTAGCAGCTAAATATTATCAATTTATATGGAGCTGGAAGAGCCAAAATTGTGAAGTCTGGGGAGACGGGGTTCCATGTTAACCGTCGCTGCAGCTCTTTGTTTTCAACGAAGTGTTGCTCACTGCAGATTAAAAGTCAATTTGATTAGGCGGGCTAAGCTGCTCAAGTGTCCAGTAATGTGCTGTCCTGTCCCTCCCGTGGGTGTGTGTGTGTGTGTGTGTTGTCCTCTGTGCCCTCCATTGCTTCTTCCTCCATGTCCTGCCATAAGAGCAGTGCCACCTCACATCAGGGTGCAGGGGTAAATACATCTATAATTCAGCGTCCTCTGTGCTTCCTGTCAAAGCCAATCAAGGTGAAAAGAGCTGAAAATGTGCTGTCAAAATAACCTGCTGCTTCGTGGGAACAGACAGGACAGCTTGCCTGATGACCTGAAATCTGTCATCACATTACAAAGAGTTTATTTCTTGGCACAACGGTGGGCTTGGGCTGCTGGACAGTAGCAGACCAGAATTCCCATTAATTTGTGTTCTAAGGATCATACTGTGTTCTCACTTGTCAGTCACACACTGGCATTGTCCACTCCTTGTGAGGATTGTCTGTTGTTTTTCTTCTGTCATGCTCTTTTCAACTTATTTCCCTCTCTCTCACTTTGCAGGTTATATGTGTCTTCCAAAGCCAGGATGTCGTGTGTGGACAGCCCCCTCACACCCGTGCAGTGGTGCAGAATGGTGCTAGACAGGCCCAAGTCCGAGGTGGAGGTCGTCAGACGCTCACTCTCACTCAAACTGGACCAAGGTACAGAATCGTTTCATTCCCGACTAGTTTAGCCATACTGTACATGGGAGTCTGATTGGTCACATTAAACCAGCAAAAACTGCAAAATTCACATGAAGGCAAAGAGTGATAAAAAGTAGAATAACAGTAAAAGGTGATCATCATGTTTGTAAACACCTGAGTGATGCTGAAAAGACTATACAAATAGATCACAAAAGAATAGTCATTTGCTAGACAATTTTATCCAGAACGTGCTTCTATGTGTTGAAAGCTTTCACTTTTCTTTTGGTATCCCTGCGTGCTCTATATTATGGATTATTTTAGAGTACCGTAAGTATTGTACTGTCATTTTAAACGGTGATCACACCTGCCCTTTAACCACTGTAGGTGTACAGAGGACTACAGCGCTATAGAAAGCTCCCTTTATGGGATTATGTCTCCTGTATAAACAACCAAACAAAACGATAAGGTTGTTGACCGTGACATAACACTATCAACCACGGTACCCTCCGTCATGATGGATTGATTGTCTCTGAGGTGTGAGTCCCTCGATTTCTGCTGACTGTTGCATAAAATCCATGCGAAGAGTCGTATATTATTTTTATTTCTGGCCGTGCAGGATCACAAACAGTAGTTGAGTGGTTTACTGCAAAACAAACCTCAAAAGCCTTATTATGTATGTAACCCTCATATTGGAGGTATTTTTTATTTTGGGTGCATGCCAGATTTCTCACCAGTGTGATTGGTTTAGTGTTTTGTCTGAAGAGATGGCCAACGTTGATATTGGGCCAAATGTATACGTCAACACATGAACATGTTGCTCAACATAAAGTACGCGTTTTCAGCAGAGGAAATTGTCGACCGTCCTGATACCAGTTTGATCCCCGGTTCCTCCTGGCTGTGTGTGGAAGTGTCCTTGATTAAGACTCTTAACCCATAACCTCTCCCGATTAGCTGGTTGGTACAGTACCCTGCATGGTTGCCTCCACCGCCGGGGTGTGAATGTGTGTGTGTGAATGGGTTGTGATTAACAAGTCTACTTTGGCTTCAAATTTAACTTTGAGCTTGCCTTTTAATAGACTTTCTAAGCAACACCAAATTAGTATTTCTGCAACCCTACTTATCAGCCAATACTACTAATTCGTAGACATTTATTTGAATGTTGCAGAGAAGTGGTTTTGTGGATTGAGTTGGCTGATGGGAACGGATAAGGGGGCACTGGAAGGCCAATCTCAAATAGGAGCTTTGTATAGGAGCTACAACAGGTAAAAACATATTTTTAATTTGTTTAATTTCCCTAAAGGAATATCAGACCACTGACATGGCCTCCTTCAGCTTTCATCACATTTCAGAAATATATGCCTATAAGCACAAGTACATTTCAGACCTGTGGGAAACACTGGTGTTTCCCACAGGTCTGAAATGTACTTGTGGTTATAGGTGGTGGTGAGGGGGGGGCTTCACCTGCAACGTCAGCAGTTTCTGACACCATCAGGGATCCCTGTATCTTCTCCACCTTTAGTCTATTAGTCATAGGGTAGTGGGTACCGCACTGGGTACACTCTCGTACAACGGGTTATTTCATCGTCTTGCATAGTTCACAAGTAGGTCGGTGCCTGTTTATAAATAAACCCTTGATTGTAATTATCTATTCTAACGGGTAGCGCACTGGGTACTCTAACAACGGGTACAGCTACTCTGAGAAGTACTCTGAGAACGGGAATTGCATAACCAGGTTGGGCATGCATTCCCAACTAGCATCGTTCTTTACTTGCATAATTTCCGACTTGCGTGGTGGACTTGAGTGTGGGCGAGTAGGCCATTCGGGCACCGGTCTAGTAGGATATAAAGGTGATCACTCAGACCTAACTTCGTATTGATTTTCAGTGACTCTATCCTAATGCTGCGTTCACACTAACGGCAACAAAACAACCAAGCATGACAAACCACATGGCTGCTAAGTTGCTTAAGCCACACTGTGAAGTGAAGGTTAGGGTTAAATAGCACAGGGTTGGGGTTAACGGCAATAATTCGTTTGTCTTCCTCTTAGGGAGCAGATCTTATGGGCAGAGAGAAGGGCTGTGCAACTGGTGAAACAAATGTATGATTCACACTAAACTTCGTGAAACAAAAACATGATTCACACTGAACTGCGTCATTGGAGCTCTGAAAAAAGTTGAAGCCAGCTCAACTTCTTTTCTTGTAGCGTGTCACGCAGACTACAACTGACAATAAAGCTTTGTCAGACTACCAATGGTAGTGCCAGAGTGCTGGAAGTGTGATGGAGGTGACAGCTCCCACAGTCTCGGCTGCATGTTTGGAATGAATGAAGACAGCTTAACAACCTGAAGATCTTAATGAGAGGAGATGGAGCATGACTCACCTGTGAGAGCAAGTGTGTTTGTGTGCACCAGTGGTGGAAAAAGTACTCTGATGCCTTCCTTAAGTAAACCACAATGTAGAAATGCTTTTAAAAGTCCTGTATTCAGAATTTTGCTTGGGTAAAAGTACAAAAGTATTATTAGAATATATTTAGTTTCATATTCGCTTGTGATGTGCTACCCCACATCACTGTTGATAGTTTGTATTACACTTTTGATCATGTGTATTTAGTAGCCTACCAACGCATGTGCTGATTAATGTGAGATTGATGCAGGCAAACTAAGCCCATTGCTTTATTTCCTGTGCTTTTTTAGTTTAATATAGCTGTCATGCTTTGGTTCAAAAAAAGAAAAACATGATTGACTTTGTTGCATAAAGTGGAATTGTGAGTGGTTGATGGATTTCAGCTTCACTTGAGTTAACAAGTCTAACAATCTGTATTTGACAATGTTTTCCCCTTGCTATAGGTATTGGCCAATGTTTTTCTGTTATAGGTACAACCATAGTTTTTACTTCCCTCATTATGTTGCAAAGGAAGTTAAAAAAAAGGGTCACAGTTGTCAGAATTCATTCAAGGGAACTTGAAAATTGCCTCTGCTGAGAGGCGTGTTGCATCAGAGGAGCTGTGTGTGTGTGTGTCTGGCTCTCCTACCATACACCACCCTCCAAATCTTAGAGACTGCTTCTCCAAATATTGCTGGAGCTAACGATGTGTTATTTCCCCACCTACTGTTGCCATAACATCCTCCTCTAACATTAAGATCACAGCCTTCATCCCTGACTTCAAGTCATAAAGAAGGAGCAACTTGTTTCAATCAATGGAACTTTATTGTCACGTCACACAGTTACAAAGTAAGAGTGGCTGAAATTCTTCTTTTGTGCTAGCTCTCAGCATTGTTAGGGAAGAGACAATAGAATGGATAGGAAAGAACACATCAAAATGGCATAAGAAATAGCAGGTTAAGGTTTATAAAATCATAAAGAGCATTGAATGTAAAATCACATTCATTAACCACTTGACCCCTAGCGTCCTTATTCTGGGCATGTCATTATAGGCAAACATTCGTCAAAAATAGCATCGCAAACTGTGGGCTTGTAGGCTATTTTTGCATATTATGAAATGCAGGTTGGTGTTAGGATTTGGTGTAGAGGGGAAAAAGGAGGGTGGGGGGTGTAGACCCATGTGTGAAAGATGTTTTGCTGCATAAACATGTAAATCATGTGTGACCATTCTACCGTACAGAGTACATCACTTCTAGAAGAGCCCTGTTCCCCAGCGTTGTTGAATAACAGCTTGTGTACCTGCCGTTTTAATCCGCTCTCTATTGCTCAGAGACGTTCCTTTTTAAATATTCGGGTCAGGAGACATCAGTGTCGACTTGGTTACACCGGCAGAGCAGCTTGTTGCATCAAAGGAGGCGAGCATGCACTGATCCCAGTGCATCGGCTGGCTGCAGTCATGTACCTTTTTAACCCATTAAGACCTGAGACAAATGTCTTCTATCCTAACAGTTTTCTGAAAAACCTATGTTGCCATATCAGTGGTGCTCAAACTCGAGGACCCCCAAAATTATATGTATTTGGACGCCGACCCCCATCTCAAAATGATTGTTCCAGGGACCCCCAGAAGCAAAGATTTGAGTAAAAAATGTTTGCTTTAAAAGAATATTTTTCAAAAATAGCAGATCTACAAGCTCGTAGTGCGACACGAAGTGACGTGCTATGAGCTGGTATATCTGCTATTTTTGAATTGCCAAAGTATAATAACGGTTAAAGTGGTTAATATCTAAAGTGACACAGATGCTTTCCCGGATTTAATGGGTTAATTGTGGGCTCAGAACCAGCCTCCCACCAGCTCGGCCTAGTATCTGTGCGCCCCGCGGTAAGACTCTTGCGAAGCCCATCAGACCCAGTGAGCCGTTGCCATAGAAACCATGCTTACATGAAAGGCATGCACCCCTCTTTCGATTGCTGAGTGGCTTATATTCACATCGACGGGTACCGGAGAGGCATCTTCCTCCGCCGTCTGCAGACGGGTGTGGGTTGAACAAAAAGCGCGTGCGTGCATGCTTGGCTGCACCCCGCATACAGGCACGCATGCATTGTATGTGCACATTCTTTTGCATTGCACGCACGTACTCGCACATAAATATAAAGGGATATGTGATGGGATTAGCAATGCGGTACATTTTTTTTTAAATCATCCTTTCCCTCCGTTCTGTCTTCTGCAGGCACAATAGTATTCACTAGTAGAGGTCTGTTTATTACTCGTTATCCACTTGAACCCTAGCATTCCTAATTTTAGCTGAAAATGGCCGAAGTCCACAATGATTCACAATGCATTTTGAGCATGTGAACAAGCCAACGGTGCCGAAGATTAGCTGTTCGGACGGACGGACGGGGGGCAAAACATAGTTTCGGCCATGCCTTTAGGCCTGGCGGAGACAAAAAGAGTGGACCAAGTATAGTTGACCCAGGGCACGTTTAGAGGGTGGTTAAATATTATTATATTTAAACTATTGTAAGTTTGTGGGCTTGTGTGCGTGTAGCAGTATATGTCCATTACATTACTTACGTTAAGTGTGTGTGTGTGTGTGTGTGTTTATACATACCATAGACTGTAAAAAATAAATGGACAGAGTGACGCCATTGTTTTCTAATGGACCGTAAATGAAGCCTATTTGTCAACGATTTCAAATCCGCAACCGAAAATTAATGCTTGAGTCTAAAGTTCGTCAATAACCCACCCACTTATATGGAGAAAAAATCTTTCTGACACCAGCAGGGGTAAAATGGCGAAACTTCAGGCGATTCATATGCACTGTCACTTCCTATATAGACTCAAATTCAAAGCCGGATGCTGGGGCTTTGATACACACACAGTACTATGTGTACACAGTCACCTGCACTGTCATTGTCCTACATCTTGTAAAATGTCATCGCCCTTGTTTCACGTGGCACCTTAACCCAGAACCAGTTCTTGTCTACACACTGGTACTAATGGATTGATTCTGAGTGATGTACAAGCAGCAGTACTCTGCCACCTCACATAACAGTGAGTACTGTTTGTACTGTACCTGGCACTGAGTGTCTCTGACAGACGCTTGTCTTTGCCTGGCTGAACGGGGCTTTGTCCTCTGTGCCGAGCAGAGCAGATGTGCTGCTGTGACAGGAGCGGATGAATGGGGCTGATTTGTGGCAGTTGCGCTACTGTGACACCATGAGGCTATGAGGGAACTGCTGCCTGCCGCACTCTGTGTGTGTGTGTGTGTGTGTGTGTGTGTGTGTGTGTGTGTGTGTGTGTGTGTGTGTGTACACAGTACTTGTGTTACTATACTTGTGAGGGGCAAATTACCCCACAGGTAACTGTAGAGTTTGAGAAATAAGGCATTGTGAGGATATTTCCTGGTCTTCACAAGAGAAATGGTTATTTTATTTTTTTTATAATGTTTTTTGAGTTAAGCTTACAGTTTAGAAATGATCCAGGTTGTTGTTAGGATTAGGCATTTAGATGTTAGGTTTAGGGGTTGGAGTTATGCCAAACCTAAACGTGTCATGCTGTGACACACTGTGAGCTTGTAAGTTTAACTCAGGCTTTAGTTTGGGTTTAAAAATGGCAAAATAAAAGGCATTATTTATGAAATAAAACTTTTTGATGTACTCACACAAACGTGTGTGTGGAAAACAGACCTGTTGTGAGGACATTTGTTTGTTCTTTACTTTTCAATTCACACAGGTTTGTTTATTTTTTCAGTCAGCTTTTTCTAATTAAATGGGCTGCATTTATACAGCGCCTTTCTCCAAAGCACGTTACAATTTATTTCACTCACTTTCATACTACAGGGGCCTTGCTCATCGGGACTATTTAGGGCTTGCGCAAGGACACTTCAACCCACAGCCAGTAGCAGACATGTAGAGCTGGTTGTTGGGCATTATTGATATAAATAAGGGAATTGACCCTGGCCAGTGGCCAGCATTGGGTTTGCTTGGTGTTATTCCTTATTCTGGCTCTTTCTGTTCTTTCTCGCTCTCTCTCTCTCTCTCCAGTCTCCAGGTGGCGTTCAATGTTTTCCAGTCCTCCTGCTGCCCCACCCTTTAATCGAGTAGCTGGCGTGCCTCCGCTCAGTTCATCCCCGTTGGCAAGAGCCTGCTCCACACCTCAGTTGTCAGAAAGACACGGTAAACCTTGTTGATTTGTGAAGGGGGAAAAAATGAACCATATGACCTGACTGTTATGACAGTCAAGTCTAGATTTGTTGGGAGTGCTGAACATTGTGCTGGGATGTTGTAGGACGGTCGGGGACCACCTTTTTTAGGGCTGGGTGATGTGTGACATCAATATCATGATATCTTTTTTCATATATTGGATCACAACATGGCGTATGTTGCAAAACACGGTATCAAATTGATGTTCACTACGAATTGCATGGTGCTGCTATTTGTGTTGCTAAACAAAACTGTTTAACATGCTAAATTGGCACCAATGAATATACTGTACTATTCCTAATTTGGTCAATTTGAGTTAAATTATGTTGTGACAATCATCTCTTGGTCAACTAATTTGAAGTCAGATTATTGTCCTGTCACATTACGATTCCGCTGAAGTGTTCATGTCGAATTCTTTCCAAGCCTTCCTTCCTTTCTTACTGTCAGCCTCTGCATCAGATCAGATGTGTCAAGGTCAAGTGTATCTCTGTCTTGCTCATTTATACACACCCATTAATCCCTCCACTCCGTAGCAATATCAGAGCTTTATGGGTCCTTCGTGGTAAATGTCGCTATCAAAGTGTCGACTGTGATCTGCTGTGTATTATGACCCGTCACCTCTGTCTTCTCAGCCCCACCCCTCTCCTCCCCCGTCCATCCCATCCTCCAGAGGGCTGTGAGTCCCATGGGTAAGGAGACCGCTGCTCTGTCTGACAGGACGCCCACCTTCTTCCCTCACCTAGGCAACCGCAGTAAGCCTCGCCCCCTCCAAGCCTCAGTTGTGTGTGTGTGTGTGTTTGTTCTATGCGGTCTGTGGGGAGGGCTCTAGCTTAATGGGGTACAATTTGCAATTTTGGCATTTAGAAGATGCTGTTAACCAAGTGACTTACAATAAGTTAGGTAAATGCATACATCAAATGCAGAGAGACAGTGTAGTGCCTCAGTAAACCAGGATCATGAATAAACCAAGAATCTAGCATAAGTCTAAACAATGCACTATCAAAATAATAATCTATACATTGAAACTATAGGATACCAGGTAAACGATGAACCTAGCATCTGTCTAAATTTGAACTAGAAAAAACAAAACAAAAGTCTAAGTAAGTAACAACGTTTAGAACAAATGAACACAGTCTGCATGGTTGTAGATTTAGTACAGAATTCTATAACGGTCTATAGTCTACTGTAGGTGGGGAGAGAGAAATGTATGGACTCTGGACTCCCCTCAATGACCTCTGAAGGTCCCCAAACCCCATTTTGATAACGACTGCGCTAGTGCTTCAATCACCAGCATGGCAAGCAACTGTCAAAATGTGATTTCTTTTTTTTTTAAGACCGCAGTCTGCAGCGTTCGGCGTCCAGCCCCCAGTCGTCTATGGACAGTGAGCTGATGGCCTCCATGATGGAGGATGACTCCCTGGTCCTACAGGGATACAAGCTGAATGACCTCACTGACGTCCAGGTCATGGCTCGTCTGCAGGAGGAGAGTACGTACCCCCACCCCCACCTCCCCACCCTTCAGGTTCCTGTAGGCAGTGGTGGAAGAAGTACTCAGATATTTTACTTAAGTAAAAGTAGCAATACCACAATATAAAAATACTGTTACAAGTAAAAGGTCTGTGTTCAAAATGTTACTTGAGTAAAAGTACAAAAGTATTGGAGCAATTAGTTTAGATTATTTTTAATTATTTTAGATTTCTTGTCCACATTTGGAGTTACATCATGGCAAGGTAACTACACAACCCAAACTTCTACCAAAGTGGTCTTGCCCTTTAAGACTTTTTAACAATCCTATATTGAAATTGGCTTAAGGGAGGACCGGCGGGCCGGCCAACCACCCATGTCGTCACGCTAGTTCCCAATGTAGTGTGGTGTCTAACATAGATATAGAAACCTAGATATCTCATTGGCCTCTGCAGTTCGTTGGAGCAACTCGTATCGCGGCAGCCATTTTAGCGTAGGCAAACTGACACTCAAAGTGACTACTGGCCAATCACAGCGCTCACAGCGTGTTGACTACTGGCCAATCACAGTGCGTCTTTCCCAAGACTTGTCAGAATCTAGTTGTTCCGCCCCCACCTGCCTCTGATTGGCCTACCGAACGCCCCCTTCTGTGACACACGCGGAAGCTTGCCTACGCGAAAATGGCGCCCGAGATACCAATGCCTCAGAGCCGAAGGAGGCGTCTACCTTTATATGTCTATGGTGTCTAACCTCAATGTGTAGATGTGAGGACCGCATAGTGGCCCAACCTCTAGATGTCTCTAGTTTTTCAAAAATAGCTCAAATAGCCAATCTACAAGCTCACTTTGTGAGCCATATCGCCCACCCCAAAGTTAGGGGGTGACGTGACATCTATGATTTTTTTTTAATGTAATTTATTTTCATATCTTTTTCAGTTTCTTAATGTGTTTCCTGTTCTTCTACCTCTCTCCTTCCTAATACATTAACATGTACTAGATCTCAGAGCTCATCGCTACTTTAGCTTCATTAACGTCAAAAGGTGATTGTGTGTGTGTGTGTGTGTGTGTGTGTGTGCACATGTAATGTGCCTGTCTATGTATGCTTGTCATTCTGTTTGTGTGTGCTTGTGACACTGTGCCTCTTGCATACGTGTTATGTCCGTGTGCTTGGCCTTTCTGGCTGTGTGCATGTCTATGTATACTTGTCTTCCTCTGTGTGCGTGTGCGCGCTGGTCCTCATGTCTGCCCCCCTCAGGTCTAAGGCAGGACTACGCCAGCAGCAGCACGTCGTCATCAGCCCTCCTCCCCCCCCGCCGCAGCCACAGCCTGTCCCTGCACCTGAGCGGCCTCAGCGCCGCTGTGTCCGGCCTGGACGAGGAAGACGAGGAAGAGGAGGAGGAAGACTACGCCCTCCTGCCGCCTCCGCAGCCGCGCCTCACCCGCCTCTCCCACTCCCACACCTTCTCCAGCATCCGAGACTGGCGAAGAAGCACCAGCTCCCTCGTCACCCCTCCCTCCACCCCCTCCACCCCTCCTTGTCCTTCCGCAGGCTTGGCCTTCCAGCACCACCACGCCCTGGGCCTGGGTATGGGTATGGGTCTGGGTATGGCCAGCTCCTACGCGGCCGACCTACAGCAGTCCTTCAGACCCGGATCAGGTGAGCAGCAAGGTCCTCATATAGCTGTGTGTGTACTTATATTTGGTACTTGCGAGGACCAAATACCTATAAGTGTATAGGATAAATAGTGAGTAAAGTTTTCCTGGTCCACTCCTCAGAAGAGAAATGTAATAAAACATTTTATTTGTATTGCACTTTACATTTGAACAAACCTCAAAGTGCTACAGTACAGAATAAAATCATTTGCATAGAACAATCTAAAAAAGGAGGGTCTTAAAAAAACTATTAAAAACAAGCAAGGGGGAATAAAATCTAGGGGTTAAGACCTAAAAAGCTAACCTTATGCTTTTATGGATAAAAAGTTTTTTTAAGAGCTAGGCTTATATTTAGGAAAAGATTCAGATTAGGGGGTTAGGATTAGGTTTGGAGTTGATGCCGAATTACTGTATACTTGGTATACAGTAATACGGTTGGATTAGGCATTTAGGGGTTAGCGTTAGTATTAGGGTAAGGGATGGATTTGAGGTTGGGGTTAGGCTGAGTGTGAACTAAAGTGTTTTTTTTCTCCCCAAACTGAAAACGAAGCACAGAATAGACGCTCAGTTCTTTGTCACGCTGCTGGCATTTCCAGCACAGCGTAAATACGCCACGTTCCTATTGAAAACTATTCAAAACATACACTGGGCTCAAGAAAGAGTGACTGGACAACCCCCTTAGGTTGGGCCAGCAGGGCAAGCAAAAATGTAAATGGGTTTCGACGTCCCCACTAATTGGTTTTGACATCCCCACTAAAGATAGTAAGACAAAATGTGTGTTTGTGGCAACTTGCTTGACTCTGTCTTGTGTAAGATCATTTCCAGTGAAGTCCATCTCCTCTGCTCCACTCTTGGCTAACATGTACGTACAGTATATCCATTTTGGCTAGCATACTGTGTACAGTAAATCAGGTTCAGCTTAGTTTATAGCTCTGTTGGATATATAACAAATGACAGTTTGCTTGGGACTAGATGAATTAATCTTCTAATGAGATCTTTCTCTCTGTGTTTGAATGTTCTTGTACATGTAACATTTTTGTTTATTTACCGTATGTGTATCCACGTATGTTGTTGGCCATATTGTTTTGGGGAAACGTCCATTGGAAATCCAGCCGAATATGAGTGTAAGTTTATCTTAGTGTTTTTTGCTTGTGCTCAATTCGTATTTAAATCAGTTATTAAACACTTACAAACACTGACCAACTATAAGGGAACGTTGTGTGATTCTCTATAATGGTGGCCATGCATACTGTAGTTTTGACATTTTGAGTTCAACATATTTTGTATTCAAAATGCTTCCATCGTGGTCAGACGCGCCGCACTATTGGGCAGTTTATTACCCTGACTGACCTGCACTGATGTACTAACTGCTTGCTAATAGTGACTGTTAAGCTTTATGTAGCTGCACTCCTTAAACTCTCAGACCAGAGACGGTTGACGTTCTAAAGGTTCACGGTTCTTTGTTATGTCTTGTGTACAGGTAAGGGTAACAATAACTTTGGTTCGACTCCTCAGAATAAGAAAAGCATACACACTTGATGAGTTAAAGAGCATCCTGGTTCCCAGCGATGACACAGACCGTTCTAATCTTTTACACATTATTAACATATTTGTTATTGCGTTTAGTGCATTCCTATTTTTGGGGGGAAAACATAATTATTCAAATTTCTGAAGAAAAAGAAAAGGCAGATGTACAAGCCCACAACGTGTCCGTGATGCGTTGTGAGGTTGTAAGTTCAGGTTTTCTATTTTTGCTATTTGTCGTACGATAACGTGTCAATAGGACTCAAGTGGTTAACCTTGGTGTTGTACGTGTGCTTTTCTCTCTTGTTAGATAAGCTACGGAGGAGCATGCCTAACCTGGTGAAGGCCCCCAGCATGACTTGTGTGCCCAGCATTCCAGCCAATCACATCATTTCTTCCCCTTTGCTTCGTAACAGCCAGAGCTTTGATTCGTCCAGTGGGTTGGCTCGCCTGCAGTCCTCCAGTAAGATACCACCATCATTTTACTTTACATTTCTTAAGAGTTTTTTCAAACTTAAAGGAAGTTCCATACCGCTTCAGTTCATGCTATGGTCCTTTTTAAGTTTCCTATTTGAGTATTTCTATGTATAGTAATAGTATAGTATTCCAAGGGTTCGTTGGGGGGTTCCAAATGGACTCTTACAGTCCATTTACTCAACCACTGGCTAAAACTGGGCTCAGAACAGTTTAATCTTATAATGTTCTCTTATCAAATTATCTTAAACATGCACACGCTACAAGATGAAAATAATCACACACTACAGGATTGTATTAAGATTATCGGGCTTGACCAAATGCAGCACGTCATTTCATCTCACATGATCACACACAGCAGCAGCAGTGGTAGCAGACTTAAACATTGAACGGAGCTGGTTAAACTTGCAGTGTTACAAACGGTTGTATTACTGTGTCTGGGAAGACACTTTACAGACCGTGTTCTTGGCGCATATCAAAAAGCCTCAGCTGTCTAACACACCACAGGTTGTTTCAACTGGTCGCTGTGCCAAAAGTCCTCTCAGTTCACATCTGTCTCCTCTAGACTCTCTCAGTCACGCATGACTCCTACCGTACCGGTCCACTCTGACAATACTGATCATCCAGATAAATATCAAACATGTTTGAAAATGATCAGGATCATATCCTGTGAGCAAATCGGGACGCTCAAGATTGGATCATTGAACCACTCACACGAGAGGATAATCTTGCCAGCTCCCAATCTAAACTGGGGTAAGGAAAGCCCACCCCAATTGCCCGAAGGGTTGTTCTCTACCCCTATCTTGTAGTGTGTGTGTGTGTGTGTGTGTGTGTGTGCACACCTTAACTCTGCCTGTCTTCACATCCTCTCCACCAGTTCCCTCCCCGGGCCAGCTGCAAAACAGAGTCCAGAGCGTGGGAAACTTCGTCCCCTTGTCGCGGCAGCCGCTTAAAGCCACCGCTTACGTCAGCCCCACCATCAAGGGCTCCGCTTCCATGTCGACTGCCACTAGCCTCCAGTCCCTAAACAACAGCAGCTGTGGTGGGGTTGGTGCTGGTAGTGGTACTGGTGGGGTTGGTGGGGTCAGCAGTGGGATCCCAATGCTTAGCAAAGTAGCTGGAGGTGGGGGCGGCACACCCACATCAAGCCCTGCCCCCCCACCGCGCAGCAGTCTGCCACGCCCCGCCTCCTTCATCGGTCCCACAAGCTCCACCCCCCGCAGCAAGATCAACCAACCAGCACGCAGGTACGCTAACGAGTGACCACAGTAATGTGGTTACTGTGAGCCTTTGTGTTTGTAGTATGGGTATAATCACTTAAAGTGCAAGTGATCATTTTTGAAGCTTTGAAGCATATGAAGCTTCAACTGACTGTGAAAAAGTACTAATTTATCCCCAAAAAAATGTATCTCCAAACACAGACGTTGATTTATAGGTTTTTTTCCCCAGTTCAGGTTGAAAAACTATAGACATCCTAGTAAGCAACGCAGCTGCAGCTAATAAAGTTAGTGATGGGTGTTGTTACCGTAGATTTAGGTGTGAATGTGCATGCATTGACCAGTGGCACACCCACACCTATCATAATTTTATTTTCTCTCTTTTTACGCAGTTTATTGACACCCCCAAAGAGCCTGTCCACCTTCAGTGCCCTTCGAGACACCAGCTGGAAAGATGGCTGTTATTGATGAATGGATGAGTAGAGGATAAATGGATTAAAGATGGCGAGGAGGAAGAGTGTCTGACTGAGTAGAAGTGCCCTGCTGGCTGGGGTCCCTCACCACACTGTAAGGAAAGTGATTTTGTGAATGAGCGAGGCCAACCAACATAGCTGTTAAGATTACATAAATGAAAGGGAGCTCTGACGACAAGAGCTGTAGATGTAGAGATCCTGCTCATAATCATTGGGAACAAAGTGATGAAGATGCTCTTTAAATTGCTGTGCAGAATTTAATCAACAATGGGGTCTCATTTATAAAAGGGCACATCAGTTCTGTGCTTACAATCAAATCTAAAACCAACTAAGATTTTCGAATTAAAATTGCCAAATCATTTATTTATTTTTTAAATTTATGAAAAGCAAAAAAAAAGAGCTTTGAGCCAAAGTCTAGATAGTGCAAACGTTTTGGATTACTGTTTAAAATGACCCAATGATGCTGCAACATTTTTATATTTGAGGCCCCTAATCAATTTTCAGGGAGGCTATTGGGAATCTTGACTGTGACCTATGCATCTCTGAACATTTGATCATATTGACGGGTCACAATAGGCCTCTTAAATGAGGTCTGTGCCAAGCGGCTGTGGTTCCCTGTTGCTCTTGTGCAATAAATCACTGGGCTCTGGGCTAAAGCACGCTAACCTACTGCAGAGGGCTGCATCGTCTTAACGAATGAAGCCTCAGAATCTTTTAATTGCTTTGTTTTTACTTTAACATTTCTACTAAAAATATCAGGGGTGTTTTCCTGTGATGAGGAATGCCAATTATGCTGCTAAAACTGAATCGGCCGCGGTAGTTCGGGCATATTTGGTCAAATTTTTAATCTTCACAAGCCAGGAAATTATATTATTTATTGGTGTACAAAGTTAACTCTGGAGTGGGCGTTGTACTTAAATTATGTTATATATTGATGCAATATTACTGACGTGTCAGTAAATATTTCGACCAAACTGAAGAAAATGTCTTAAAATGTGTTTACACCACTGTCTCACCTTGGAACCAGCATTGCAAAATGTTGTGCATATTAACTAATAATTTATAATAATTTAATGATATAAAGGGTATTTGTTCATGTTGCACTTTGTATATGTACTGTATCTGAACTGAATGAAATTGTTTTTCTTTTATTTATTGCACATTGTTTCTCTGGGCTGAGCACTGAATATTGTAGATGTGTTTTCAAAGTTTTTTTTGGTGATGAAGTTATCTTTTCACTCACGGCATAATGTAGCACTGTTTGTAATATTTGAGTTTTGTTTTTAAATGACACACTTTAACACACATTTCACAACATCTAAACTTTTTGCTACTGTACTTGATTGAAGGAGACATTTTAATAAAACAAATGATTTTACAGTACTTGTCTTTGTTTTTATTAACATTTTTCTTCAGATCAACTCAAGACTACTTTTACTAAGGGGTAATGTACTGTGCCCATGATCAGGATGATGGGTACTGTATATGAGGCAAGTCTTTTTGTAGGCCAACCAGAAGTTACTCTGACAATGGGTTCCCCACTGCAGATTTCTAGTGGAATCTCTCCCAATTTTCATTTCCTCATTTTAAAAGTTTAGTTAAAATAGTTTTAGTTGCTGCTTTCATATAGGCTAATTTTGCAAAGTTTCAAATACATTAATGAATTATTTTGTTAATATTCCATGACCAATATCGTTTGTCAGATATTATTTTTGCATTGGTAGCAAATAAGAAGTCTAGAGCGATAACACACCTGTTGTAAAGGTTGTTTTCCAGTTGGACCCTGTTCTGCTTAGATGGTATCTGTGACCACAGGGTGTCAGTAAGTGCTAATATTTATAGATGAGCAGCTTAACAAGGAGCAAAAGCTGTGCTGACTTATTGTCATCTTTCAGTATCAAGAGAAACTAAACTTCATTAAGTTTAATCTCACAGTTTGGTTTTTAATGTTTCATTATGTCTCTTTGAGAAACTTGTAGAAGGAAGTTTATAAAAGTATAACTTGATGTATCAATCAAATCAACACAGAGTTGTTTAGACGGTCCATTGAAACATACAACATAAACACAATTCATCATTGTGGGCTTGAGCTCATGTCCTTTAAACTATTTATAGTATCTTCCCAAAACTTTGGGCACAGGAGGAATGACCCTTATGTTCGTAAAGTCACTGCGGCAACAATTTTTACACTTTGTTTTATTTACATCACCACGTTCGCACGGGTTTGCTCTCCCATTTAATCCAAAGACCTAGCTGTGTGATGTATATATTTTGAGTTCATGAGGTTAGACATAAGGTATACAGTAGCAGATCTGTACATGAGGTTAGACAGCAAATAAATAATACTATTGATGTTCCTACACAGCATGTTGGCTCGTTGATATACAGCGCTGACAAATGCCATTATAAATCACCAACCTCATCATCAGATATATAGTCTGCAATAAAAAAAAATCCCCAGATACTTAGTTTTATTAACACACACTTGTCCTGACAGATGAGGAAGATCCTTATCTCAAACCTAGCTCTGATCAAAGTCCAAAACATGACAAAATGTAAAAAAAATAAAAAATAAAAAGCAACACACAACCATCTACAGTGACAACCACGCAGACGCCGTCTAGGAAAAAGCGTAGTTCCCATACCGGGAGTCGAACCCGGGCCGCCTGGGTGAAAACCAGGAATCCTAACCGCTAGACCATATGGGAGGTCTGAACGCACTGCTGCTATTTTACCTAGTTATACGTTTGAACCATTGGTGTATCACTGTGATAACACTGTAATAACATAGCTATATGGCGCTTGATATGCAAACTAATAATTGTTTCTTTTTGTTTAGTTTCTTTTAGGTACGAATGTTTTGTTTTTGTTAGTTTTTGTATGACTGGCTGTTGTTCCGTTGCCGGCCAGTGTTGCCATGTCTGATTAAAAGCGACTTTGGGCTTGTTTTTCTGTAAAGTCGCTTGTCGTAAGTATTGGTGGTTGTGGTTTTGTGGGCTTGTTTCTAAAGTGTAGTTGCTTATTTAGGCTTTGCTTCCAAATGTTTAAATATTTGTTTAAACCAGTGGTTCTCACATATTTTCATAAATGTTTTGTGCTAAAAGGAGCTTTACGTTGTTAGAATGTTTAAAACATATACAAATTCCACATTTTATTGCAAGAGTTTTTGAAAATAGCTACAAGCTCACGAGCTTGTAGATCGGCTATTTTCACGAGCTTGTAGATCGGCTATTTTCAAATAGCCAATTTAAAGTTTTAAAGTGCTCATGTGGCCTAAAGTTGCTTTTTTGGGCTTGTTTTCATATACGCGGTTCCTTATTTCTCTCACAAAACCTGGCAAGTTGTGGCAACACTGATTGCGTCATCAGGAAGGGACGGTGTTGATGTTCCTGAAATGTGCACATCACCGACGCTGGTCGTTTCCATTTAGTTTAGTATTTGTCGTTTCCATTTAGTTTAGTATTTTTGTATCAATCAATCTTTACAAACAAGATCTTAACATGTAAGTACACATCATGGGAACGTTCAGTATAAATCACATTAGCCCAGGATTCAGCCCTGTAAAAGAAACCACCATTCAAACCCTGTGGAACCAGCATAACGCTAGCAATAAATGCTATGTTAATTAATGATTGCATTTCATTCTCATTTGCGCCTTTCAGGGCCGATGTGTGGAAATCACAGCCAAAGAAGTTTTGCCAATACTGCAAGTGCTGGATAGCAGACAACAAGCCTGTGGGTATAGCTATAGCTCAACAAATACAAATAAATCAATGAATCATTTCTACAAATGAAGCTGTTTATTGTGATGCGTCTTAATTGTACCATCTTCATTTTCTCTGCAGAGTGTTGAGTTTCACGAAAGAGGGAAGAATCACAAGGAGAATGTTGCTGCTAAAATCTCAGAGGTAGGCTATGTTTAATGTGGGGCTTTATGATTCAAATCTGTTGTTGAATTTGAGCTGACATGACACACAATGTTATTAATTTCAATAGTAAATAAATATAGTTTGACCTATGAATGATGCATGTTTTTTTTCTCTAACATTGTTCAGTTTAGTTCCCACTTTAAATTCAAATTGACCTGTATTGGAATTAAAATTCAGTACAGTTGGTTTGGGTTGGACTGGATCAAAAATTGACAATCCAGAATTGGTTCCATCACATTTGGAACTTTTTGCGGAACCGTAACTTTTTATTTTAAACTTTACTTACTTATGCCTATCGCTCCTTTTCGTGGAGCATAGGCCGTTGACTACAGTCCTCTGTATTCAACGTTTCTGTAGCGTATGTGTTTTTTTTACGGTTTGGGGTTGCTGGCCCCAAGCCCAACCTTCCCCCATTTCTGGGTTCCGGATTGTTTGGGGTTGGTTTGTTAGTCCCCTTCCCTAACCTTTTGTCTTCCAGGTAACAGATTACAGTCTCATACCACGTGAGACCAGACAGGTTTCGGGTCGTGTACAAGCTGTCCCGGCACGTCAAGCCCGACCAACCCCTGCTACTGTGTAATGAAAGCCTATGCAGGCATTTCATTACCAGCAGCACGAGACAGTTTTTATTTTAAAGGATCACCATAACCCTGAGAGTCCATTTGGTTCCATTTGTACACCAAAATGGACACTCTCAGAGTTACAGACCATGTCCATGACCGTGTTCATTTGTAACCCCCTCAAATAACCCAGAGGATCAATGTACCTCACTTTGAGAGCCACTTCAATACTATGTATGCAATACTGTATGTATGATTGCGTTTGTGTTTATCAGAAATTATAATGAAGGATACAAATGTAATAGATATATTTAAAATATATAGGGATTGTTAAAGGGAACAGTTGTGTCTTCTGGTTGGTTTGTTGCTAACACCTGTCAATCACCTTCCCTTCTGTCTTTGTGCAGATTAAAAAGAAGAGTATGGACAAGGCAAAGCAGGACGAAAAAAATTCCAAAGAGTTTGCCGCGATGGAGGAGGCAGCGATGAAGGCATACGAAGAAGACCTGAAGAGGATGCAGATGGAGTCCGGTGAGGGAGCTGTCTCATTGTGGTTCTATCGTGGTCAGACCGCACATGTCTGTAACTCTGAGAGTGTACAAGTGGAACCAAATAGTTAACTCAACACAGAGTTTTTGTTGCAGTGTAAATTGGGGTCCCAGAGATTAAAAAAAAAATCTTATAAAATGTGAGTCTGTCAGTGGCCTAATGCATATCAAACTGGGGGTCCTTGAAATGAAAAGGGTTGATTATCTCTGTCTTATTTATTGAAAATTGTTTGGTTTGTCTGAACACCTTCAAATGGGAACACGGTCGGTGTTCCTCAACCGTTGGCGTCTGAAAATGGTTCACGGAAAAAGCACAACTAAATTGTAAAAATTTGATAGAAAATATTAAATCATGAAAAACAACAACTGCGATGCATCAGGAGGACATTTATGTTTAAACACAGTGCTGTTGTTTTGACCGTTAGGAGTGGAAGTCCCCGCAACAACGACCCCGCCTCCGTCTCAGCCTCCGACTGACTCTGAGCCCAAGTCTCAGCCTAAGTCTCAACATCAGCCTCAGCCTCATCGACGAGAAAAGAAGGGAAAGCGAGCCCAACAAGATCGGTCTGGAGAATCCAGAATGTGGGTGGAGGGGAAGTCAGACGAGGGGCACACATATTACTACAACACACTAAATGGAGGTAAGTTCAGTCAGGAACACTCAAGTGAAAGATTTAACCATATTGCAACAAATGGAATACAGTTAAACTTGGCGTTAAAGGCTCCGCTCTTGGCGATATTCCCTGAATTTTGTCCAAGCAGCATGCTAAGCAAAATCAGGGAATGTTAAGCAAAAACCCCCATAGGGATACAATATCAAACAATAAGCAATACATTGACATATTAGCTTGAATTTGCAGATATAATATCACAAGTATTTGAGCCTATGCCAGACTCTGTTCAAAAGGTAGAGGCTGGGGTGGAGGAGGCAGCAAGACAAGCAGAGACCTAGTGAATGCAAAGCCGTATTTAAAGGAACCTCTTTGTTAAGGCGTGAGCTCTGATTGCAGTATGAATGTGTGACGTAATGACCAGCAGAGCTGTGAATGGGGAATAAGAGGCTAGGCTGTGCACATCAACTGACTGACAGCCGATAACAGCTGAGGCGTGCAAGACTTCCGTGTCCTGCATGAACTAACGCTATGCTTCATTTCATGAGGGACATCAAGTCTTCAGAAATGTCAAAAATAGCATATCTTGCGTTACGTTGCAATGTGTTCGTGAGCTTGTAGATATTTTTGACATTTCTATTTTTGAAAAACTCTAGTCAAATCTTAAGTTTTTCAAATTCATTAGAATCGATTAGGCATCGGAGTGAAAAACTTGCATCGGTCGGCGTCTAAGCATAACACTGTGGTTCTACCCCCACAGTGAATGTATCTGTGACATGAGCACACAACACTGGTTCTACTGTACTGAATGTGTCTCTCTCTACATGTACTACTTTGACAGAGTCTCAATGGGTGAAGCCAGAGGGCTTCCAAGAAGAGAGCTCAGACTCCACTCAGCCCGGGCAGAGTGAGGTACGATCTACGAAACTATTCTTTAGGTTAGCTATCAACTGACACAGCATTGAGTGTCTAGAGCTATTCTATAGAAAGATCTTTTTATACTTTGTGGTGTGTTGAGCTTATAGATGAATCATGGTGTAGATTTGCGTTAGGGGTGCAACAGTTATTCAAACTAATTGATTTAATCGATTATAATAAAATAAATGTTCAGAAAATAGCAAATCTACAAGTTCACAATGCGTCTGAGCTTGTAGATCGTCTATTTTTAGTGTGACCCCGTTGTATAATGAGCCCTAGTATAAAACAGGGCTTAGGTGGTTATTCAGACTAATTACTTTAGTCAGAAAAAGAATCTATTGGAATTTGTTTATTTGAAAAAAATCTAAAACCTATATTAAAAAACATGCTTCTTAAGGGCACGCTCCCACCGAAACATGGTCGGCTGGCGTTTAACGCAGGTTGTGCCACAGTTTTTTGCAGCCAGCGGATTCTAAAAAACGGGAGTGACGCGCCTGTCACTCACTTTCAGGACCCTCCCCGTAGCCCGCACCGCCTGCTGCCTTGAGCACCATGGTGCTTCCTGAGTCTTGGGACGGTCCGCCTTCGACTCACCCGATTGGACAGAGGGGGAAAATCAGCTCCTGCGTCCAGCAGTTTTCTGCTTCAAATGGACAAGTCGTGTAGAGCGGATAAACGCAAGGTCTGCGCGACAGGCGGAAAGATCCGCTCTTGCGTGAATCCACGCATTTACATTGACAAAGCATTGGCAGATTCTGCCCCAGAGGTAAAATAAAAGTGCGGTGGGAGCGCGCCCTGAGTATTCAATTCATCGAAAACGTAATCAATGGAATCATCACTAAGAAAATAATCAATAGTTGCAGCTCTAATTCGCAGTGTGTCTGTGTAGAACTCCTCAGGCGGTGCGTGGAAGGAAGCAGTCAGTCCTGATGGGCATACTTACTATTACAACACAGAGACTGGAGGTAAGTTGCAATGATTATTGATTAAGAATTATTATAGAAGCTACCGTGTTTTTATAGACCTTTTTATAAGAAAAGATAACTTTATTGTTATGGTTTCTATTTTTTGATTGTCATTATTAGATTGTGATTATAAGATTATGTACTAACATTGTTGAGAATTGTAAATAATGTCTGCCCCTCTTTTGGGATTGGTTGATTCCAAATTGTATTATTACAAAGTAAGCATTATTTAAAAAACGTGTATATCTTAACATCTTATTTTTCACTTGCCCTATGCCTCTCCCAGAATCGAGTTGGGAACGTCCAGCAGATTTCTCCTCCGCGGACGCATCTGGGCCTGGTCCAGAGGACCAGCCAGAGCCCCCCGGGACCTCCAGCACGGCCCCTGTACCCAAGGAGGCTGAAGGCAACGGACAAGACAATCAACAGCCCAAAGTCCCCAAGATCAGCTTCAGGGTGAGAAGACACAATCTATATAATTTAATTACATTATTACATTATTACATTATTACATTAAATGTAATTAAACCAAGTGCGGACCAAGCTCCGCACCATGGGCGACCGGGCTTTCTGCTCGACTGATCCACGTCTGTGGAATGCCCTCCCTGACCACTTGAGAGCACCACAGTCTACTGACGCTTTAACATTTTTACTAAAAAACTACGTTTTTAACAAATCGTTTTTAGGTTTTTAATGTATTTTTTATGCGTAGATGGGTCTTTCATTGTTTTGGCCATTGCTGTGTTTTGCCATTGTTTTAAATCCTGTAGCGCTTTGAGATTTGTGAAAATGTCAAATGCTTTTTACAAATTAAAAATGTATTATTATTATGAATCCTAACCCTGTGTTAATACTTTACAGTCAGGATTCCTTGATTATGGTCAAGGAACAACATGATTTTTTCCATCCTTGGAAACTAGAACCCCAAAAGTGGGTTGTGAGATGTTCTTTCAGGGTTGTGGACACAAGCAAATTAAATCTTAAATGGAGGAAAATATTTGATTTACTTACTGGTCCATAGATTAATACAACTATCAATGTTGATCAAATGATGATACTGACCACAATCCTACTTGCTTTCGTCAGAAAAGGAAAGCAGACACGGAGTCCACCGAAAAAGAGGAAGACAAATCTGGCAGCGACAACGAGAAAGAGGACGATGTTGTGGAGAACGAACCGGAAGAGGCCCCAAATGCTACGCCTGTACCTGAGAAAGAGGAGGAGGAGAGGAAGGCAAAGGAGGAGGTAGCACATGCCAAGAAGGAGGAGGGAGCACGTGCCAAGAAGCAGAGGAAGACCAACCCATACGGTGCCTGGGAACAGATTCAGGAAGAGGAGGATCCATAGTAAGTTAGGCCACTGTTTCCCAAACAGTGGGTTGTTTTTTCGTTTCC
The DNA here is from genome assembly GCF_963454915.1 of Gymnoscopelus microlampas. NCBI lineage: Eukaryota > Metazoa > Chordata > Actinopteri > Myctophiformes > Myctophidae > Gymnoscopelus > Gymnoscopelus microlampas. Next base: position 32,824,964 of record NC_139961.1, read on the forward strand.
TACATAAAAAAATAAATACATTATTTCAAAAGATTTAAGAAAGTTGAAACAAAAAAAAGGCATAACTTTTCATCAATTAAAAACAATTCCAACATTTTTCAAAAGTATTTCATAAATAAAACTAGAAAACGTGCTCCTCGGAGCACAAGTCTCCGCCAGGTCAGGTAGGTTATTATGGTTATTATTACGCTATAATAGGCCAATGTGAAAAGGGTTCCATTTCTTCTTAGGCTTTTCACAGCAATCGGACACTGCATTCAGGATTTTGTTCCAAAAATGTGGTTTGCTAAATTAGACCTGCTGGTGACGCTATAACAGGCCAATGTGAAAAGGGGGGCATTTCTTCCTCGGCCTAGTGGGAATTTGCGTACAAAATTTCACGGAAATCGCACACTGTGTATATGATTTGAGGAATTTTGATTTGAGGAACAGGCTGATCTGAAAAATGTGGGGCAGAGGTTCTGCTGTGGCATCCAGGGAGTGTGTGTGCGCAGTTTCACAGCGACCGGGCAAACGGTGGCGGAGATTAGCTGCTCGCAGACAGAAGGAAGGACGGACGGACAGGGGGCAAAACATACTCTCATCATGCATTTCGGCCTGTCGGAGACAAAAATGATTTTCAAAAATGCGCTCTAACTCTATTGGAGGTCAAGGTTAAAGGCGAAGCTAGGGGGAGATGGACCTTTTGGTTTTCTTTTGTTATTTGAAACAACAAGAACATTTTAAAATGTTTTGAATTAAAACCTGAGATGTTCTTCTCTTTTCCAGTGACAATGTGGACCTGCAGTTGCCCCAGGTGGAGGGAATTGCAGCCGGCGTTCTGGACGATCTGCCCCCGGAGCCTAAGCCCAAGTTCAAGGAGCGCACCGTCATGTCCCTGGGAGAGGAAGGAGGCCCTGCGTCCTTCAAGAAGACCAAGACACTCAACGGCAAATCCAGAAGCCTCAGACAGAGGGGCAATGAAGACGACTGACCGCCTAAAACAATACCCTGCAGACTCCACTCAAACTTCAACCACAGACACTCATACCTAACTCACAGCTGTACAGTAAAGCCCGAGTTATACGTGGTTGTGCACGGGTCACGCATCGAAAATAACTGATCTACAAGCTAGATTGGGCATTTTCGATGCACGACACCTGCGCGTAACTAAGTAATAATCAGGACTAAGATGACGATTTTTTTCCAGAGATTTTATTTTTTATTTGTATGTATGAAATAGAATGACGACGTGAAACCTGTGCAGCGTAATGACGTTGCTTTAGTTATTGTTTGTTTCTTTTACAACATGCTGTACATAACAGTACTGAAGATTTTGATATTAAATGTTTTAGTCTCCACAGTGGTCTCAAGTGAATATTTTCAGTACTCACGAAAACGTTTGTGAAGCATTCTCTTCTACGTCATCAGTCTCTTGAGTGGATAAATGCATAGCCAAAAGCTACTGTATGAAAGGCCCTCTTATTTTGTTTTCTGTGATGTTGATTTCTTTCATCTGTGTAAGTTATGTGAAGATATCAAGGCATTTTTACAGAGGTGTTATAATACCAATATTATATTTGTAATATAAAGGACTATGACAAAGATGAGCATTGAACAAGTAATTGTTGTTTTCATCACATGCCTTGTGGCCTGTTTAGTAAGTGTTGGTAAAAAAAAAAAGAAGTTAATATGTAAGTACAATGAATGTAAAGAAAGAAATTCAAACATTGTCCAATCACATTTTTTAATAAAGGTAGCATTTCAGTGAAACTGCACAAGTAATGGATAAAACACTCTCCAAATAAAACATTTATTTTGAATAGTATCTACTAGTATTACAATGATTACCTACCTAATAGTACACATACTAATATGATTACCTACCTAATAGTACACCTACTAATAGAATAAATTAACTTTTTGTCTTGAGAAGGGCATGTGCTACCATATACTACGTAGAGTAGACAATTAAAAAAGTAATACTATACTATGCTGTAAAAAATTGAAATATGTTTTTCTTTTACTCCATTGTATGTTTTTATGACTTTTATTTTATATATTTATATATTTTTTTACAATACACAGATTAAATCTGCTCCCATGTATGTTACAGCAGGTTCTCAAACGTTTTAGCTCGAGACCCAAAAGAGAAATTAAGACGTTTGCCCGGGACCTAAATGAGTGAAAATAGCAGATCTACACGCTAACACGTCAGGATGCCACACGTTGTGAGCTTGTAGATCGGCTATTTTCACTACTTCTTAAATACACACGCACGCACGTACACACACACTGTGACACACACATAGAAATACAATTCCCAGAGTTCACGGAATACTACGTTTCTGCATACGTCACTTCCTGGTTGACACCCACCAGAGTGCATGTGATGCACCGATAATGGTGACCTATTTAATTTCGCAAAGCTACAATTTTTTAAACCCTACGCATAACAACAGGAATTTGATTCACAATTTCACCACACCAGCGTCAGAATATGTGACTGACTAAAATTCTCTAACAATGTAATTGTTCTTCTTTTAATACCAAACATTAGCCTATTACACAACGTGAAGCACAAGATTCAATGGGCCACCAAGGTCGGTACAACGCATACCAGAAACCGGTGTATTTACTATTTGACATTGTTTATGTCCAGTGGTGCTGTTTCGGGATTTTTAGCATCAGTCTGTATAAAAAGTAATCAAATTATTATTATTATAAATGCTGTCTCATCGCTGGAGTCGAGCGTGTGTTCTCTGCAACAGTTTCATTCAATGTAACAGAGGGTCAAAGGAATGGAGGAAGATCACTGGTGCTCGATGTGTTCCACAGATGCAGCATGTGAAGGCAGTGTCAAGGCGCAGCATGCACAGCGCCAGTGCTGTAGAGTAAGTATATTTACTCAAATATTGTTGTACTTCAGGTATTTTTTTTTACTTTACTGCAGTATTTCCAATTTTCAATACTTTTACTCCACTACATCTCAGAGGCAAATAATATACTTTTACTCCACTACAATTATTTGAAAAAACGAGATACTTTTTATTGTATTTTTATTTACCCATAGCCCCTACGGAACCTCTCCCTCCGCTATGTAGCTCCGAGATGAGGTCCCTCTTTAGTTTCTGCCGTATGAGGTTGGCATTGTCGCACATTTTCCACTTTACATGTTTCTTACCCCTTTCTGCACATCGTATCAAAAAAGTAAAGCATATCCGCCACTCTCTCAGATGTTTTACGTTTTAGCTGGCAATAAAATCTATCCAACGAGTTGAAGAAAGTATTTAATTTGCCTCGGTTTTCATCCGGTTCCATAATATTTTGCATTAGAAGATGCAATTCAACATTTGACCAGTAGGGGAATCAGTACTGTTATCTCCACGGGCGCAACTCTTGCGCAATGTCTTAAAAACATGGAACCGGATGAAAACTAAAACTAATAAACTAAAACTAATAAATGAAATACTTTCTTCAACTCGTTGGATAGATTTTATTGCCAGCTAAAACTTAAAACATCTGAGAGAGTGGCGGAAATGCTTTACTTTTTGGATACGATGTGCAGAAAGGGGTAAGAAACATGTAAAGTGGAAAATGTGAGACAATGCCGACCGCATACGGCAGAAACTAAAGAGGGACCTCATCTCGGAGCTACATAGCGGAGGGAGAGGTTCCGTAGGGGCTAGCATACCCACTGCAGCCCTATATACATTTTGGACATTTGAAAATAGCAGATCTTCAAGCTCACAGAACTTTGTATACATTTCATACATTGTTTTGGTACTTTAAGTACATTTTGATACCTATAGTACATACTTTTATACTTTCAAGTAAATTTTGAATTACTGGATTTTACTTGTAACAGAGTATTTCTACATTGCAGTAATGATACTGTTACTTAAGTAAAAAAGAATGTGTACTTTTTCCACCACTGCATAGCTCGTTGGGGGATACCATGTACAACAGTGAGTCTGTCCAGAGATATCTACTGCAGATCATGACAGAACATGGAGATGTCAACAAAAGATTACAGCATGCAGATCTCAGCGACCCGGAGAGAAAGGACTTGAATAAGAGACAAGTAGAGTTGTTGCCAATAGCCATTGTGTTTCAAAATATCCAGCATGCCTTGAAGGACCTTGAAGAGCTTCTATCCCTCTTGCAAGGTAAGCAGAAATGTTGGGTAGCCTGACTATGCAATACATAATCAGGGGGAAATTATTTGATTGGATTGATGTTCGATTAATTGAGTACACAGGACCCCAATGGAAACAAGCCATAGTGCTTTCTTGGGTTTATCCTTTTAGCATCCTTTTGTATGAAACTGTACCTCTGTGCTTTTGCAAACTGTTAATGAAGTATTCAATCAATCAATGAAAGATGGATGAACTTGAACTCCAAACCAAAGTAATCCAAAAGTATTCAGATTATTTTATTTTGTAACCCTCTACGGATTTTGTCAGTAATTAAAAAAAATAATATGTCATTTGTATTACTGAATACATCTCAAAGTTATCTCACCCAACCTCTCCTGTATATAAGAATTCAGTAGATACCAAATAAACTTGTCTGCCTAGCAGTTCAGCCAAGCAGACAAGCTGTTATTTTGTTATTTCGTGCCTCACCGGTCCCCCTAATCGCAACATTGCTTTTATGTGTAATGGTAATCTAAATACATTTCTATGGCGAATGAAGGTACCAGGGAAGAAGAGGACAAGCAAATGGAGCAGCTGTTGAAAGAGGAACAGGTCCAGATCTCCCATAGACTCTCAGAGCTGAAAAAACATGTAAGACAGGAGACTGCATGCATCTTGAGTGACTCACCATGCTTTGACTGTGAATAATATGAACATGGAGTGTTTCTGTCCCCTAGTTGATCAGATCTCTGGTACCCAGCGACCCACTTGACTCCAGTAATGTTCTTATGGAGGTGGTTTCTGGACGTACAACAGGAGGCAAGTACCCACTGATTACCTGATTTACACGTAGGGTGTTTATGACCATAATCATTGTGTTGTGTTTGCCTCAACAGAGATGCGCTTTCATTTGAAACCCTAGCTGAGGCAGACAAGTAAATGGTGCATTTATATAGCGCCTTTATCCAAAGCGCTTTACAATGTGCATTACACATCCATTCACTCACACTACAACAATGACGGTGGATTGGAGGCAACCATGCCAGGCACCAACCTGCTCATCGGGGGGAGTTAGGGGTTAAGTGTCTTGCTCAAGCTCATGTCAACAGGAGCCAGGTATCAAACCGGGAACTTACAAGTGTCATGTCCCTTATCAACAACTTCAGGCATAGCGCGTTGTGAAAATAAAATGTTCATGAAGTTTGAGTAAAATAGATTGGCCTGTTATGGAGATCTAGGGAAACGTTTTGGTTTGGGAGGTAACCGACAGGTAACCTAACCCTAGAGCATTTTAATTCTTTAATCCAATTAGTTGTGAGGAATTTGAGTGTGTTTTGTGTGTAGTGTTTAAAGCCCTGTGCAAACAGTATGTCCCCATCAAGTACGTTAGTTTATCTTCTTCACCCTGATGTGTGTGTACTGTTCAGGTGACATCTGTCAGCAGTTTACCAGGGAGATGTTTGACATGTACCAGGGCTACGCCAGCTACAAGAACTGGGACTTTGAAGTATTCAATTACACAAATGCAGAATACGGTGAGGTCTGGTCCCGGGAGAAAGCTTTCTAGATGTGAGGAAGCCTTGTGAAGATAACTCCATCCTAAGCACCTTCCAATACCTCGAAATGCACACATTAAATCGTGTATGCATCATGTGATTCATTGAATCGTGTGTATGAGTCTCGAGACACATTTAATTAAATCATGTGTATGTGGTTTCTGGGATGGCGTCTTTCCTTTTGTCCCGCAGGGGGCTTGCACCACGCAGCCGTGCGTATAGCAGGGGACAACGTGTACGGGTGTCTGAAGATGGAGGGGGGAACGCACAGGGTGCAGTGCATCCCCGAGGTGGGCCTGTCTTCCAGGATGCAGAGGATCCACACCGGAACCATGACCGTTATCGTCCTGCCTCAGCCCAACGAGGTGTGCACAGTCAGTCAGTCCAGCTCTCATCAGCTTCAGTTTTTTCTTGTGCCTAAGTGAATTGAAAGTCTCTTGCAATGCAATCACAATGTGGTTGATTGCTGCAATTAGTGAATCATGAGAGACTACCTTTCTGTTGTTGCTGGAAACAGGGTTTGGGAGACATCTGTCAAAGATGCAAAAAAACAACTCTGTCCTACAAATGAAGTTGTTTCTGTGGCCCTCTTTTTTTAGACTGACTTAATGAATTAAAAATCCCCTCTGTGTTTGCAGATTGGTGTCAGCATTGATCCCAAAGACCTGCGCATTGACACTTTCAGGTCACAAGGTGCCGGCGGGCAGAGTGTAAATACAACAGACAGCGCTGTACGCATTGTCCATCTTCCCACAGGTAAAAATGCATCCTGAAACAGGTCGATTTTCTCTGTACATGTTACTGAGGTGGTGAGTCACAATCATTTGAATTTTAATTGCAATCTCCATCTTTCACTAAGTCCAGTTAGTATTATGGAAGACCTTTTGAGCATCAGAGCCTGACTCTGATACTTATACAATACATACATCTGTATTTGTGTGTGTAATCGGTGTATTAAGTTACTTGTTGATTGGTTGTCTGGATGGCTAGGTCTACTACCTGCGTGTTTTAAATGGTTTTAATTGAGTCTCTTTTAAGTTTCTCTGTGTGAGAACACTGTGTTATATCGTTACAGGTACTGCGGTGGAATGTCAGCAGACACGCTCCCAGCTCCAGAACCGAGATAAGGCCATGCGCATGCTGAGGGCCCGCCTCTACCAGAGCATGATGGGTAAAGAAAATGAGCAGAGGCATACGGCACGGAAACAACAGGTGACCCTAAACCTCCACTTCTCATTCCTACTTCCTAGAACAAGGTGTGTCTGAAAACTATCACTTCATACTAAATATGATTACTGCAACTCTAGGTGGGTACACGTTCCCAGTCAGACAGGATTCGTTCCTACAATTTCAGCCAAGACCGCGTCACGGACCACAGGACAGGATACATGACCAGAGACATAAAGGTACAAAGACTGGGAGTGTATTATTGTTTCAGCATAATACCAAAAATATTGTAGACGCTACATTACACAGCATTACATTTGTCACATCCTTATGTCATAAATGAATCAACAGGTTAATCAATGGGGCTTCAATTTAATAACACTGTAAATTGTATTAATCCTGCGAGGGAAATTCAGTATCAGTGTCACCCAATCATTAGTGCATGCACTTGGAAAGGGGATCTGATTGTTTTGAATACCTGTGTGTCTGTCTGCTCTCATCTGTGTTGTAGGAGTTCATGAGAGGTGGTGAGGCCCTCGACGAACTGATCTCCGATCTCCTGGAGCATGGAGAGAGAGAGGCTCTTCTGGAGCTGGTGGAGAGCAGCAGTTGAAGCAACCTGTCAGGGTCTGGTGGCTGGCCAGTCATTAGACTGAGACTAGAGAAGAACCTGCTGGTCAACCATGACTGTCCGGCGGCATTGACTCTGAACCCAGGACATGTGTTTTCTGTGTGTCAAGACACAGCTCACAGTCTGGGACTACAAGCATGTCACTCCAAGATGGCAGCATCACCTTAGCACCATAGCTCAGCACTACCGCTGCGCCATCAAGTGGTGATGTAAAAAAAATACGCACAGCTGCTGTTATAGACGGGTTTCCGAGCGACGTCATCACAGAGCAGAATGCGCAATCTGCGCATGCCTGAGGGAAAGGCGCGGCAGTGAGCGCACTGGCCAATACAAACTAATAGGCGAGTGTGCTCCGGTGCGTAATTTCCAAACGCACCCATAGGCTTACCCCCTCCTCTGCGCGGTCATATCCTCTCAATGTTTACAAACATGAAACCCGTCTATATGAAAGGCATGTGTCATTACCTCCCCTCAGTGTTTGGAGTGGGTAAAACAACATGGAATGGTAGGCCAATGGAAGTTTGCGAGTGCAACAAAAAGCAATAGGTCACCAATATCAGTGTAACATGAGCACAGCTTTGTTTGTATTGATGTGCTAAAAGTGTGATTTTGAAATCTGTTTCACCATACAAGTGAATGGAATCACTATTTCTGGCTGCTCCACCACAGAGCACAGAACCTGAAGATGACAATATTTAAACTTTAATTTAAAACATGTGCAATTTCATGATTAGCCTGGTAAACCCTCCCTCCGGAAATCTAATTTCCATTTGATTTCAGGAAGGAGTCTGGCATGATTGCTCATTCTGCAATATTGGCTGTGGGCTGGAGTTGGGCGGGAGTAATACCGTTGACTGACAACCCCTTCAACCAATGATCGTTTTTCCCCTTCAGCCAATCAGCAGTTCATTTTAACGAGCTCCAGACTATGTGACGCAACGGGACTTTTGGGACGGCCATGCCGAAAATAAGTTGCCTTATTGGGATACATGAGTGTCACTCCCCGCCCCTGCCGGTTCTCTAAATGTATATTTTTAAATAGGCTCTGTCATGATTAATTGACCACATATATGAAGTTAAACAACTAAATTCTATCCAAACGATGTGTTAATAGTAAATTCCGTGCCTCAAAAAAGAAGTTTGAGACCGTTTTAAGAACGAAACTAAGAAGTGACGGCACTCGGACAACAACAATGGCTGCCGTTCGTCTTTTGTCGGCGGCTCTCAGGCTGCACTCGGCTTCATTCGGGCTCACTCGAACTCGCCACCTGATTGGCCAACGTAAGCTGTCAATCACAGAACGATGAGCGACGACGCTGATAGGCGCGGTTAGGTCCTGATTTCGCTGGAAACTCCCCAATATTGCAGAATGGGCGTTCATGCCAGACTCCTTCCTGAAATCAAATGGAAATGAGATTTCCGGAGGGAGGGTTTACCAGGCTATTTCATGATGCCTTTTTGTGCGCAAAAAGAGCAAACTAAAGACCATTAAAAACTTTTATTTGGAACCTGAAGAAGCCAGATTTTGCTTTGTATTTTACTTTATATAATTAATCAAGTATAGATCTTTAAACAATGTTTAATTAATGTAGGTAAGTTGCATATTTCCAGGTATAAGAACTAGTGTTCGTTCACATTCTAGAGCAGTGGTTTTTAGTGGGGTCCGAGGACCCCCAGTGGTCCTTGAGGGGGTTCCAGCCAGGGTGTCCCCAGAAAAATTACTTATTATAGCATTATTTTATTTTTTGCAACTTTAACCCAACAAACTTTTTTTTTTTTTTTTATTAAAAAAAAACATTGAACAAATGTGACACACACAAATTTTGTATGGGGAGCCCCTGCCTCAAAATCTTTTCAGATGGGGATCCGCAGCCAAATACATATATATATATTTGACACTTGACTTGATATATATTTGACTTGACATGAAAAGGTTTGAGTACATATCTATGCTGGATGGCAAACAGACAATCTACAGGTCAATCTTGACAGACTGTATCAACTGCTTATGTATGGCATCTTAAAACAATTACCTGGATACCTACCGAATCTAGCAATTAGCCAATCACAGCGGGGGCGTCCCTCCAGGCTGTGGAAGCGTCCCTCTAGGCTGTGGGATGCCGACGCACATAGCCCTCGTGTGCGCAGGTGCAGTGCAAGTCCATTGCAGCGTTGCCATGTCGGCTTATTATAAGCGACTTTGGGCTTCCTTTTCTGTAAAGTTGCTTGTAAATATTGGTGGTTGCAGTTTTTTGGGCTTGTTTCTAACGTGTACTTGCTTATTTTGGCTTGCTTCCAATTTTTTTTAATTACTTTTTAAACCAGTGGTTCTCAAATATTTTCATAAATGTTTTGTGCCCAGGGGAGCATTTGTGTTGTTTATGTTTCAAAAATATTCCAAATATTCCACATTTTATTTCAAGAGTTAAAAAAAACAAAAAGCAGTAGCCGAGGCATAGGTTTAATTGAAAGTGCTCATGTCATGTGGCTTCTTTTAGTTGCTTCTTTTGTGCTCGTTTTCCTAGACGCGATTGCTTGTTTCTCTCACAGAACCTGGCAACGCTGGCTGCAGGCTGAGAGCAGAGAGCAGCACAACAGAGTCTCTAGTAGTAACAGCCACGTCCCTGTTTAGAGACACTAACCTATCATTCTCATTCATAAAGAATGTTCCGGAGGAAACTCACTGCCCTGGACTATCACAACCCGGTGGGATTTGACTGCACAGGTATACGTTCTTCTGAAGAGCTTTTCAATGAGGCAGCAGCTAGCTAGCGTGCTAATCAGTGGTGTAAGAGTAACTAAGTACATTTACTCAAGTACCATACGCAAGTACAATTTTGAGGTACTTTTACTTTACTAGAGTATTTCCAAATTTCAATACTTTATACTTCTTCTCCACTACATCTCAGAGGCAAATATTATACTTTTACTCCACTACAATTTGAAAACGAGTTACTTTTTATTACTGTTACAAAACATACAGTAAACACTTCAGCCCTATTTACATTTCGGCCATTTCAAAATAGCAAATCTACAAGCTCACAATGCGTCGCGATGCGACTTGTAGATCGGCTATTTTGAAAAGATTTTGAGAACTTGTGAAATGGGATATTCTGCATTATGTGTACTTTCTACTTTTGGCACTTTAAGCACATTTTGAAACCAATATTTGATACTTTTACTCAAGTAAATGTTGAATTTTGGACTTGTACTTGTAACAGAGTATTTCCTATACTGCAGTATTGATACTTTTACTTAAGTAAAAAAAATGTGAGTACTTTTTCCACCACTGGTGCTAATGCTAACGAGGCTGTTCCATCTGTGCAGCCAGAGAGTCTATATGCTTATATATGTATCCACATAAATTATGCACACTGCAAAGTCAAAGTATAATATCATTCCTGTTGTATTATCTTAAACAAACGTTTGATCAAATGAATGGTTTGAAACCTGTGGAAATGTCTGTCAGCTGTCACACAGCAGCCTGTCTGGGCTCGTGTGCAGTGGTCGAAAAAGTACTCAATTTCTTTTACTTAAGTAAAAGTATCAATACTGCAATGTAGAAACACTCTAGTCTGTTACAAGTAAAAGTCAAGTGATCAAAATGTACTTGAGTAAAAGTACAAAAGTGTTGGTATCAACAAAATGTAATTGAAGTACCAAAAGTAGAAAGTACTCATTATGCAGAATGTCCTGTTTCACAAGTTATCATAATGTCTAAAATGGATAACAATCTTTTGAAAGTAGCAGATCGTTGTGAGCTTGTAGATTGGCTATTTTCAAATGGCCAACGTTTAAATGGCAAGTGGAAGTGGTTAATCTATGTTTTGTAATACAAATCTAAATCTACAAAGTAACTTAAGTTTTCAAATAATTGTAGTGGAGTAAAAGTGCAATATCTGCCTCTGAGATGTAGTGGAGTAAATGTATTGAAAATTGAAAATACTCCAGTAAAGTAAAGATACCTAAAGTATGTACTTAGTTACTTTACACCACTGCTCGTGTGTGTGTGTATGTGTATATAGTATATATATATTACGAATGCATTCTGAGGTTTTGTACTGTGTCTTCTCTGTCTAATGAGTACATTTGTTCTGATGTCCAGATGAGACAGAGTTTAGGAACTGCATTGTGTGGCTGGAAGACCAAAAGATTCGTCACTATAAGATCGAGGACAGGGGGAATCTCAGGAACATTCCCTGTTCAGAATGGCCTGCTGCCTACCAGAAGGTGAGACCCCCGTTCAGCACAATGAATCATGTTTGGAAGGAGAAGGTGCGTACAGCGAGGAGGATCATGGACAACCACTCACACCCCCGGACCCTCCACATGGAGATTGTGGGGAGTTTTAACCCAGTGAGACCGGGGACTCATCTTGTGTCATTTTAGATTTGAGCCACATATTGGAACAACATATTTTGATGGGATCGGCGGCCAAAAACATGAAAAGTTGTGAGAACCACTGATATAATATATATATTTTTTTTCAAAACAATGTTAGGATTTAGAAGACATTTGTAAAGATTTGTACAAACTTTCATGATGTTTCAAAAATAGCAGATCTACAAGCTCATAGTGTGGCACTCGGTGCCGCACTATGAGCTTGTAGATCTGCTATTTTTGAATAGCCAAAGAAACCTAAAAATGACACACAGATGCGTTCCCGGTCTCACTGGGTTAACAGGAGGGGAAATGATAGATTCATTCTCCCCAAGGCAAGGGACACACCTTTTTTTTTGTATTTAGGATGGCGGCCATACCAAATACAAAACAGGTATTCCATACGCTACGGCTTGGTTTCAGATAAGGTTCTCCAGAACCTAATTCGGGCCTGGCTCTGGAGGTGGTACTAACCCAAACTTCTAATGACGTACCTCTCCATTCAGGGGTGGTTCTGGTTATTTATTTTGGATACATAAACAAAAGAAAACATCACAGAACTTCACAGCTCCTCTTCCGCTGCTGATCAGGAACGATCAGGAGCCCGATGTTGCTGAATGTTTGCCCGTGGCATGCCCTGAAGAGATATGCGATGGCAGGGGTCTTCAACAGGGGGTCCGGGACCCCTAGGGGGCCTCAGAGTTACTACAGGGGGTCCGCCAAATCTTTGTGTGATATGATTTTTTATTTTACCTTAACCACTTGAACCCCAGCATCCCTTTTCTGAGGAGAACTTTAGCCAAAAATAGCAGATCTACAAGCTCACAACGCCGCGTTGTGGGCTTGTTGATCGGCTATTTTTGGAAAAGAGGTATAGGTGTAGAGGGAAAAAAGAGCAGACCAAGTAAACAAAAAAAGTATAATCTGAAACACAATTTTATACAATATAGACGGGGTCCCTGCTTCATCTCTCTCTCAGCTTGGGGGTCCTTGGCCTGAAAACGTTGAAGACCCCTGTGCTAGGGTTCATGTGGTTAAAGTGGTTCATAAGCACCTAACTGAGAGGGAACTGGAGTGAGTTGAAGGACAGTTCCAGGGCTTATATTTGAATTCCTTTCTTCCTGGCTCTTTAGTACCTGCAGGACTTGAACTGTCCATTCAGCGCTCAAGAGAGACAAGAGGCCATTGATTGGCTGCTGGGACTGGCTGTGCGCTACGAGTATGGAGACAATGGTAAGAACTGTTCTGTTGACTCACTGTGATCATACAAGCAACTTGCTATTGATTACGACAGATGATTGATTCTCAAACTGTGTAATTTCAACGACCCCCATAACTCTGAGGGTGTACAAATGGAGCCATTTGTACACTTGTCAGGGTCCATTTGGAACCCCCTCCATCCTTGTATTCCACTTTGAGAACCACTGGATAAGGAATTAACTCTTTGCTGATGTTTTTCGTGGACAATAAAAATGGTATTATTTCATTAAAATGAAAGTGACATATTTTATTTATCCTTTGTGGAGACACTACACATGTGTTGCATGTCTGCATACTTGAATGATGCAATATTAAGGATTGCCACTAGAGGTCACTATTATAAAACAATGATATCTCACTGGTGCCAGCTAACAAGTCTTTCCACTCACCTTCAGGAAGACCATTTCTTTAAGTGTAAGGGTCATTGTTTTATTATGTAAAAAAATATAATTAACACTAGAATGTTGTTATATTTGGAGTGTAGTGTGTGGGTTTACAAATTTCCTTTGTCTGTTGTTTATTTTGTGTGTGTCTGTCTGTGTCACTGTCCAGTGGAGAAGTACAAGAACTGCCAGCCGCTGTCCACGTCCGACAAGAACGGTGATAAACCCGCCGATCCCCTCGTCAACCTGGACAGTAAGCTGCTGCGTTGATCTTTTCACACCGCCATTTCGCTCTCCAACCGCTCGCTAACAAACCTAGACCTAAACCTAAAAAAAGAGGGGGGGTAGAATCGTCTTCCGGTGGTGTGTTCCGGTTGGCGTCGTTTTTGGTTCCCCACATAATGTCAGTCAATTGGTTTAGTGTCGCTAGTCACACTACGAGTTGGACATACCAAACGATTATCATACCAAAAGAAACGCAACGATTATACCAAACTAAACAATTTTTAAACTGGGGGAATCATTTTGGAGGTTGTGGGTTCTGGCCGTCTAATGACCTAAAGTTATTTCCGCTCCAGAGCGGATCACAAAATGGTATTGATCCCAGGCTAATTAGAAAATAGCCGATCGGACAAGCTCACCACACTTGTAGATCTGTTGTTTTTTTTTATTTTTTTGACAAATTGACAATGTTGACAATTCTTCTCTAATGGGGATCCCTTATGGGGATCCCAAGTATTTTCAAACAGGGGTCCGTGACAATCATGAAAATGGTGTGTGTGTGTGTGTGTGTGTGTGTGTGTGTGTGTGTGTGTGTGTGTGTGTGTGTGTGTGTGTGTGTGTGTGTGTGTGTGTGTGTGTGTGTGTGTGTGTGTGTGTGTGTGTGTGTGTGTGTGTGTGTGTGTGTGTGTGTGTGTGTGTGTGTGTGTGTGCGCGTGTGTGTGTGTTTTCAGGTAATAATCCAGATTTCAAGGCTGGAGTGATGGCTCTGGCAAACATCCTGAAGATACAAAGACATGATGACTACCTGGTCATGCTCAAGGTCAGTGTTTGTTTATCACTGTCTGTTCACTGGTATATTTTCGGATATGTTGGTATTGTTCACTGTTTGTTCTGAGTGAACATTTATTTGATGTAGTTGATTATTTTTAAAGTTTAAAAAATATATATTTTATTGTATAAAACACAATTAAAAGTATGCCCTCAGAATATTTTGTGTGTGTGCAGTATGTGTCGAACAGCCCTGCTTTCGTCTTATTTTGTGTTGATTTCAGTGCCCTTTTCAAAATGTATTTACTCTTCTTTATAGTCTTATGGTGTTTAATATGGGGCTTCCTCAGTGTTCTGTTTTGTGTGTCATGTTGTGATCTGTGTGTCTTACTCTTGCAGGCCATTCGTATTCTGATCCAGGAGAGACTGAGTCCAGAGGCCATCTCTAAAGCCAGCCAGACTAAAGAGGTACAGAGCTGGACGCGATGTTCTTCTCATTTGTGATCTAATCTAATATGTGATCTAATAATTGATCTAATCTAATCTCTTTCAACCTGACGTCCCTGGTTATTCTGCTTATACCGATCTCGCTCTTGTACTTTATAAGAGTGTCTGCTAAATGCCTAAATTGTAAATTCGGCCTATTTTGGGCATGGCGTTATAGGGGAAAATGTGTGCTGTGAGCTGTCTATTTTGGCTATTTGTTATACGACAAAGTATGTAGGGCTTAAGTGTCTAATCTCTTGTCCTCTGCTCTCTCATCTCTCCTTTTGTCTCCCTTCCTCTATTCCTCCCCTCATTCTTTCTGTCCTCTCCTCTCAAAGGGTCTTCCAGTTGCCTTGGACAAGCACGTCTTGGGTTTTGACACTGGAGGTCAGTGCACATTTCATCAAGTGAATGCTGGCAACCTGTGGAAGTAGCGTGTGTGTGTGTGTGTGTGTGTGTGTCTGTGTCTGTGTTATGGTTAGTATAACACTATGTTCACTATTATTGTTTTTAAACTTTCTGGAAAACCATTGGATTTTGGAACAATAATAATAATGATGAATAAAATCACATTCAGTGTTTTGGTATTCAATTAAAATCACAGCTTTTTAATTCATTGATGATTGATCGACAAGCTGAATCAACTATCAATTAATGAATTAATCGATCACTTGCATGCCTAACTCGTTCTTAACTTTCTTAACTTTCACATGACCAGGAAGATCTTTACTTTGAATCACGTACTGGGGTTGAGTACTTTGTCCACCACTGCAAATAAGTATGACTAGTAAACACTATCCTTTCCCGCTCACCACCCCTTCAGATGCGACGCTGAACGAGGCGGCTCAGATCCTGCGTCTGCTGCACATCGAGGAGTTGCGTGATCTTCAGACCAAGATCAACGAGGCCATAGTGGCTGTTCAGGCCATCATTGCAGACCCCAAGACAGACCACCGGCTGGGCAAGGTTGGCAGATGAGAGGAGGAGGAGGAGGAGGAGGATGAAGTTCAAAGAAGAAACATGTTTTGTTTTGATTTGAAGATAGTGATGGAAAAATGGCTCTCCTTTTGATTTCCTAAGTTTTTTTTTGTTTATTTTATGTTCCAAAGTGCACAAGCTTCGGTGGAGTTTAAAATGGGAAATGGATGCTAAACTACAACTGCTGCTTCCGAGTCCCCGGACAAGTCAAGCTCTGTAGTAAGAGGGGAGAGATGAAGGAAGGAACGGTTAAGATGCTATATAGGACTTTACAAAAACCTAGTTGCTATACTGTCAAATGTTTGACACAACAAAATGTCTTAGTAATCTAAAGTCACAACTCTTATTTTTTCTACATCAAACTGAAAAATGTACTTTCCTGTAAATATTTCTTCAAAATCTAGAGCCAATGGTCAGACCTTAATTTGGATATGATCCAATACGGAGAGATGCACGTCTTCATTCAATAAGAGATGTATAGAGCAACACTGACTCTTACAATATCTCAATACGTAATGCGTTAGAAGCTTTTATGAAATACATTTTTCTTTTTAAGGGAGACATTTTCAGAACTGAATTTTTATTTTAACTTAAAGGTGTTTTCTTTTGTTCAGAATTCAGTTGGACAGTGGACATGCCATGGAATGTATGTTGAAATATACATCAATCATCAAACACTACCTGTCTGCGTCTTCTTGTGTGGTGTGCATTTTATGTTACTTAGCAAAGAAAAATAATATCCATTTCATTCCCCTGTGACACAGCACCATGAGGAAATATGGTTTGTTCTCTGTGGGCTGTTAATTTCTGGACAAGTGAGGTAAATTGGTTTTGCCTGCATTCAAACAGATGTAATTTGACATGGGACGTGCTTACAGTGGCTGGGGACTCCCCAGGTCGTCATAGCCAACGATGCAACTATTTGCATTTTCTGAAAGCCTAGATGTTTAGTGATATTTATGTGATGAAACCCACACCACGGCCAATATTTGTTTTCTCTGAAAATCCTGTGTGATTGTGTGTCTTGAAATGCTTGTGGATAGGTTGAGGCTGCTTTGGGTATGTGGAATGTCACTTGTATCTCTGGGGGGAGAAAGAGCATGAGCTTATGCGGGAGGTGGATCACTACCAGTTGGATCTGGTGGAGGTGTTAAATCAACAGCATTCAGATAACTGCTGTTAAAATGTAATTCTGAGAACCCCAAGGAGCTCCAATCTCTTGTAGGCTGCTGAAGAGGAGCTAACTGCGCATGTACTGTAAAATGAGAGTGAATGGATACAGATTCCTGTGCCCAGGCAGTAAATAGGTGACTTCTCAGTAACTTTAGACACTCCTAATCATTTCTAATTTGATTCTATCGCAGATTCTACATCTTATTCACAAGGAATAGAGTTCAGAAATAAATATTTGGTGGAATAACCCACCAAGTTTTTCTTTTAAATGTTTATATAATTCCATGTGTACCAAAGCCTGTTTTTGTTATGTTTTGTTTCGAGTAGTGTGGTGGTGTTTACCTGCAGAAACACTGCTGTATGTTGGTGTTTGTATTGTTTGTTTTGGTAGATGGGGATGTTTGTGGGGCTACCAAAACAAATCGTGGCTGATAACTGCTGGTATAGAGGGAAATTATGGATTAAAGAAAATCTATAGGCTATATTGTTTTATGTAAACACACAGGGTAACGTTACAACATCAAATCAATCTTCTCAACCAGAAATATTCATGTCCAGTTGTCATGTTTCTTGTCTTGTAAACAATTAACATTGAGTTTGAACATGTTTTTGTGTATTTATTATAATTCTATTTATGTATTTAAGATTTATTTATTTACTGACAAAAACCTGTTTCCGCCCGGTCTCGAACCGGGGACCTTTCGCGTGTTAGGCGAACGTGATAACCACTACACTACGGAAACTGAAGTGCTCCGTTTTGGTAGACAACCACTTTAAAATCCTAACTCGTAACTCATAACATTCTATTAGAGGTCTTCAACAGGGGGTCCGCGGAGGTACTGCAGGGGGTTCACGAAATTGTTGTTTGATTAAAAAAAAAAAAAAAAACGTTTTAAAAACTTTTTGTTAATTTTTTTTTCAAAAATGTCAATATGTCTTTAAACATAACATGACATATTTTAATAGCTTAGTATTGAATGCACAATAACATGGTATATGTTTATACATATTTTGTAGAGAAAGAAAAGGTCTTTTGCACACCTACTGGGACAACCTGTGGGTAGGAGCAGGCTCCAGGCAACCATTTGTTCATGTTTAATTGTTTATACATAAATACGATATATGTCAATATGTGGTTATATTATATGTGTTAAGATACAGGACTTGCACACAGAAGGTTCTGAGTTCAAGACCAGCAAAGACATCTTCCAGTTTTTACCTCGGACTTTAACCTTTATCTAATCTTTCAATGAAGACCACGCAAGTGAACAGAATGTGTAAGAACCTCTGCGGTGAAATGGTTTAGATGCAGGGCTTGCAACCAGAAGATTCTGAGTTCAAGTTCCACCAGGACATCTTTCCAACTTTTACCCGGACTTGTGCACCTTTATCTAAACTTTTAGTGAAGACCATGCAAGTGAACAGAGTGTGTAAGAACCTCTGTGGTGCAGTGGTTTAGATATGGGGATTGCAACCAGAAGGTTCCCAGTTCAAATCAAACCAGGACATTTTCCCAACTCAGGCATTGTGAGCTTGTAGATCTGCTACTTTCACTACTTACCGCAGCTAAAAGTTTTGTGAACCTCTGGTTTAAAAGATGCTAATAATATCTTTGTTTATTGTAGCTACTCCACGTATTCATTAACTAATCTACTAATCTACAATGCTATTAAATGCGCCATGCATGCAATGTTGAGATTACATGGAATCCATCTATTTATTTATCTGCAGTACCGTCGCGGGGGTCGCCGTTAACCGCGGCGGTAAGGGGTGTGTTTTTGGGACGAGTGTTCCGTTACGGTAGATAAGCAAACTGAGATTCATGCTAACAGCCATAGGCGGATTAGGAAGAAACGGGCCCCTGGGCCGAGACACGCAAAAGGCCCCCCCGCCCCCTTCCGTGGGTGCACGCGCGCTGTGCGCGCATGCACACACCCACCCACGCGCACGTGAAGCGCGCGCGCGATTTTTTTGCGGTTAAATCTCGGTTAATAATGGAAATTAATAGGGTTTTTTTTCGGTTAAAAACGTCTGTGCACGGCGGCAGATAGGCTAATATAATGCATGTTTTACCTATAACTTAAATACAAAGAAATTGTTCGGTTATATTGCGGTTAATAAGGGAAATGATTAGGTTTTTTTATGTTAAAATTGTTAAAAAAATATGTTAACATTTTTTTTTATAAAAAAAAAAAAAAGGCTCAAGCTCAGGGGCCCCCCTAGCTCAGGGGCCCCTGGGCCTGGGCCCAGTCGGCCCGTTGGGTAATCCTCCTCTGCTAACAGCTAGCCTGATTAACGGAGGGTGCGTTGGAAAATACAGCACTGAGCGCACTGGCCAATACAAACTAATAGGCGAGTGTGCTTTCAAATGTACATATTTTTTGTTTCGATTGTATTGCTGTATTGTTGTATTGTGATTTCTGCTTTGGCAATGTAAACGTATGTTTTGTCATGCCAATAAAGCCCTTTGAATTGAATTGTGTGCTCCGGTGCGTAATTTCCGAACGCACCCTTGACTGAAGCTGCTGGGGCTATCAGTCAAAGATGGTTCAATAGCAAGATACGAAACTCCAGTTTACCTCCCGTTTCTGACGTAGGTGGACTCCAACTTGCTTCCGGTCTCCTAAAAAGGCGTGTCCACCTACGTCACGGGAGGTAAACTGGAGAGATTACTTTTTCAAACAACCACAGACTACTTTTTTTCGCCGATAAAGTATATAGTTAAGAACACTTCATTCATTATTTATCTTATCTGTTGATATTGTATAATCATACCCTGACTGTCCTCAAAGCAGTCAATGTAAATTGAAATACTCCAGCACTGACCTATAAGAGAATTGGGATTTGAACATAGAATCTCTGCACTGAGAGTTTGACGCTTAGACCACCACACCACCCGGCCACATGTTATAATTGTGTCTTAGATTAGTAAACTACTGTACCGTTCATTTGTATGTTAGCCCTCAATTAGTACAGTTAAGTTGAAATACTCCAGCACTTTTGAATTATCTTTCAGAAATTATCTTTCAGAAATAACCCCCCACCTTCACAGAACAATCAAATACTGCCATTGTGATTTGCATATCAAAAACTCAAGGAACAGTATATCAGTGATATTAATAATAATAATAATTATACCAGCTAACATCCCTGCCTTGTTGACATACTTATTTTAGCCTGCTTTACATTATGTTCTTTATGGTAGTTAGTTAATAACAATAATATCTTTGATTTATTGAAGTGAGGGAATGTATTCTACTATTTCTTGATACATTCCAGAAATCCCATCAGCGTGTTTTTGCGACGAGGTCTGACTTTTTGATGGTTACAGCCTGTAAGAGACATCAAATTTCTCTTTTGGGCCTTGAGTCCCAAGACTCAAGACCCTAAAGAGTCTTGAGTCGAACGCATTAGATCCAAGTAGACATCAAATTTCTCTTTTGGGCCTTGAGTCTTGGGACTTAAGGCCCAAAAGAGAAATTTGATGTCTACTTGGATCTAATGCGTTCGACTCAAGACTCTTTTGGGTCTTGAGTCTTGGGACTCAAGACTCAAATCCTGGAAATCAAATCCTGGAAATGGCAAATCAGCATGTCTCCCTGGGGTCTAGTGCTGTAATAGGGATAGACTCCTGTGTGACAATAAGCCCACTTGTAAAGTGCATGAGCCAAATGCTTCCTTGAAAATCATCAGCATTAACAAATGGTCTCAAGTTAATTTATGCATTTCATGTATATGTTGAATGACAATAAAAGTAAGTGTAAGACTGAAGAGTGTGAGACTGTGTACGTTTTAAAAGTTAAATATCTCATAGAACCACAGACTTAGGCAATGGCAGACAAAAGAAACACAAACTGCAAAGACTGTCAAGTCCTGAATCACATTTTATTGTCATAAATATCACCTCTTATAAAAAGATACAAAAAAAGAAGACTTTAAAAGTAGTGATAAAAAATATTTGGCAAAAAAGGATTTGTCATTTCATGTGAAATACAGATTAGTAGTGCAGAGAAATGCGTCAGTACTGTAATCACTGATGTCATCTCTATCATGGTACACAGGGATGGGAAACTAATCAGATTATCTGTAATCAGATCACAGTAATCTGATCATCAAACTGTAATCTGTTAGTCAATTAACAAAACAGCTATCATTTTCCATTTTACTTCATACCTTACAGATTTTTGGGGCACGGTAATCCACAAATAACTACAGGACATGTCAATGCAATCCAAACAATTACATCATTGATTAACATTTTAAGCAGGTAATGAGTATTTTGTAAATTAGTGATATTTGTGATGGTACAGGGCTCCATTCAACTTCCATTCCAATGCTACTGAATGGTGTCTGTGGCTAGAATCTCTAGCTTTGTTCAGACGGCAGGCAAATCCGATTTGTTTCTTAACCACTTAAACCCCATACGCGTGACCGGAGCCCCTCAGGACTCGATATACTAGTATCTTTTCTGTTTTCTGTTATTGTAGGGAAGGCTTTCGTTGAAAATAGCAGATGGACAAGCTCACAACGCTTGTCGATCTGCTATTTTCTGTGAAAGCTTTCCCCACAACACGGATTCTGGGGTTTAAGTGGTTAAATCTGATCTTTAGGACTGACTGTCCACACTGTTATTTGCAAGTGATCAAATGGAACTTGTGTAGTCACCTATGTGCAATGGTTGCTGTGGTAACAACGTAATGACATAGGTGTGAGTAATGTTCAAATTATACTCCATCGTACGACGCTGTCACTCACCAAAAATATCAGATCTACGAGCTATTTTTGGCAAGCAACACTGTTGTACAGCAAAGTATAAATCAGGCTTCAAGTGTCCAGATTGAGACAAATCTGATTGACCAAAATCAGTCTCCATGAGTTTTTCTTTTTTTTTTTGCTGTTAAGACTTGATAAAACGGATATCTGATTCCAATCTGGATAGGCCAAAAATCAGATTTGCTCTGCCAGTGTGAACATAGCCTCAGTGAATTCTACCAGTCTTCTTTGGATTATAGACCTAGAGAACATTCTTTCTTTTATTATAAAAACCTACTTTGACTACATGTTTAGACTGGCTGATGAAACTCTGAATCCAATAGCCACAGTGGCCATGTGACTAAAAAGCTACCCAGAATGCCCTGGCACAGCTACCCAGAATGCCCTGGCACAGCTACCCAGAATGCCCTGGTAGAGCTACCCAATGGGAGTTTGGCTCGAACAGGTCAACTATCTTAAAAACTCCTTTTGATTGACATAAAAACTAAACTCACATACAGCTTAAAACACTTCTTTTCTTTTTTTCCTTTGGATTGAATAGAAAAAATAAAAACAAAAAAAAACAATTCTCACATACAAAAATACAGTAGAAACAAACCCGAAAAATAAAAAATGAGGTATAAAACACATTTACAAAACATTTATTTGGTGGTGGTGGTGGTGGTGGTGGTGGTGGGGGAGGAGGGCAGGTCTAAGGAAAATAAACAGGGTTGGGGTGGGGGGGGGTGGGGGGGGGGTTGCACGGTTGTGTGGGTGTGAAAGAGGGAGGGGGGTTGGGGAGGGTTTGTAAATTCGCTCTGACGGCAGATGTGGCGACAAGGAAGCCGTCTCGCTCCCTTGTGAGTGTCCTTTTCTCCTCTGAGGCACCCAGAGAAGGATGTGTGTGTGTGTGTGTGTGTGTGTGTGTGTGTGTGTGTGTGTGTGTGTGTGTGCGCGTGCGTGTGCCCTCTCTTCAGGACGAGCACCAAAATTATAGCACCAAAGGACTCCGATGGGCCGCCGCTTCTGTAGTTAGTGGCTCCCTGCAATAACAAACAATAAATCACACACTTAGGAACCAAAAACTGTAAATTAACATTGGGCCACTGGCCGCACACGTTGGTGGAATAGCTCAGCAGCCTGAGCATCGGCTTTGTATTTAGCAGAGGATTGATCAGCCAAACCAGTGGTTCTCAAACCTTTTCAGGTCAAGGACCCCGAAAATATATTTGCCGAAAATAACAGATCTACAACTAACAGTGCGTCATGTTGTGATGCGTTGTGAGCTTGCAGATCAGCTATTTTTGCAATTTTGTGCACTTATCATGACATTTCCACTTTCCAGAATGCTAGGGTTCATGTGGTTAAGGTGGAGTTAATAGCAGTTAAACCAAATTGTTCCTGATCAAGACAGTAGGGATCCCATCTGTGCTTCGTAGATTTAAGCAAACAAATTGGGTCTGTTCTAATCTAAAGGTGAACAAACGGTGAATGTAGGTCAGCAGAGATCGAGAATTTCTCAACTTTGTGAGCGACGGGATGAAAAGGTTAAGTGCACTAATGACAGAACAAACACTCACGACATCCTGGGCAGATCACTACACTTGTGACGATAACAGCCTTTAAAGCCGTGTCAAAACGAGCGCCCAAAGCCTTAACAAGTGTGTTTAAGAGCTGTCATCATTGTCACAATTACAACACACGCACACACGGTGACAACTTTGAACCAAGCAGGTATTACTGCACTCTGGGGTTGGTTCGGGTTGACGTCACGTTTTCAATAACACACAACAGCTTTGGAGTTGAGATTTTAACCCATGTGGATGTGTCTCACACACACATACTGTACAGAAACGCACACGCACACTTTGTGTTGCATGGATTTTCTCATTTTCTCACATACGTCAGGTGTGCATTTTCCTTTGTGTGAGAGTGCATGTGCATGTCATCGCTGTTGGGCGCTAACCTTGTACTGTACGTATGTCCAAAACCGCTACCTACTTTTCATTGGTTTAACATTTATAAAACCCACAGATAGACTTAAAGTGATATTTCACTTTCAAATAAAATAAACATATTTCTTTTTAATTCAAAAAAAATGAAAAAGTAATCACGGCCCCCTCACGCATTAGAAGGACTCTCTAATGCACGAGGGGGCAGTGATTTTTCCATTCATTTTTTATATTTTGTTTTAATGTTTATTTTATTTGAAAGCGAAATATCCCTTTAACCACTTACCACCTGGTTTCCCTACTTTAGGCATATCATTACGGGCAAAAACCCCACAAATAGCAGATCTACAAGCCCAATATGCAAATATGTGAGCTTGTACATCAGCTATTTTCACTGTGACAAAGTCTAAAATAGGGCATTAATCTATGGAGATACGAGGTTTCAGCCCGACAGTGACGATATGTACGTACAGTAGGTGTGCAAGTTTGAGGACAACAATTTCCAGGGTTTTCAAGGTGCTAGTTTGAGGATTATCCTTGTGTTTAGTGGTCTACCTTTGTACTTTAAACACACTTAACACATGGCTTTTGAAGGATTTAATGCCATCTCCGACTCACAACAACACATCAAACATGACACACACACACACACACAGACAAAGAAATGAAGGTAGAAGGCCTTTAACAGCTGTGTAATCATTGTTCTTTAGTCTCTCTCGCTCTCTCACAGACACACACACACACACACACACACACACACACACACACACACACACACAAGGAAGACGAGTAGACAAGATATAGACAGTTGTATAATCATTGCCCTTTAGTCTCCCTGTCACACCTGCATTGCATGTGTGGGCGCGCGTGCGCACACACACACACACACACACACACACACACACACACACACACACACACACACACACACACACACACACACACACACACACACACACACACACACACACACACACACACACACAGGTATAGATGTGGAGTAAGGGTCTAGTCCAGCTGTGTGATGACTGTTCTTTAGAAGCAAAGTGATGAAACAGGACTGGTCTTCTCTCAGACAACAAAGGCTGCATTTACACAACACACACACGCACGCACGCACGCACGCACGCACGCACGCACGCACGCACGCACGCACGCACGCACGCACGCACGCACGCACGCACGCACGCACGCACGCACGCACGCACGCACGCACGCACGCACGCACGCACGCACGCACGCACGCACGCACGCACGCACGCACGCACGCACGCACGCACGCACGCACGCACGCACGCACACACACACACACACACACACACACACACACACACACACACACACACACACACACGGTTTTTAACCTGGGGAGCAACAGAACTTAACACCGTTGTGACCTTGTAGACTGGAGAAATTATTTTGGAAGTGATTGAATTCTTTTTAAAATAATGGAAATGGTTAGCGAAAAATAGGGACGCCATGTTGAAAGTGGTTAATGATGATTAGGTCTTTCAACAAGAGTTTATAACTGTGAATGTAACTGTCATAAACTGGAAAGAAAGCACGTTAACGTTTGAGTGTGCTATTTAACTCATTACATACACACACACACACACACACACACACACACACACACACACACACACACACACACACACACACACACACACACTGTGGCTATTATAAAGACCTACGTCAACTGTCCGATTGGTTGACTGGTGTTGACTGACACCATGACTTCAGTCCAGGCAGGTCAGTGAGCTCAGTGTCTATGTCAGAGGCACGAACACTTTTTTGTGTGTGTGTGTGTGTGTGTGTGTGTGTGTGTGTGTGTGTGTGTGTGTGTGTGTGTGTGTGTGTGTGTGTGTGCGCGTGTGTGCGTGTGTGCGCGTGTGTGCGTGTGTGTGCGTGTGTGTGTGTGTGTGTGTGTGTGTGTGAGCTCAGTGTCTGTGTCAGAGGCACAAACACGTCAACAGCAGCAGCTCACCTCATAGACAGCGGGTGGTTGCGATGGCGATGCCGTACAGGTGAGACCGCTGGTCAGGCAGGTACTCGTCTGTGAACTGACTGCTGTCCCTGTTCACCGCTATCACTCCATCCCTACAGAGAGAGAGAGAGAGAGAGAGAGAGAGAGACAGAGAGAGACAGAGAGAGAGAGAGAGACAGAGAGAGAGAGAGAGAGAGAGAGAAATGCATGTGAGACACAACAATAGACATCATCAATGGAAGAGTATACGTTGTCAGTTTTTAGTTTAGTTTTTGTTTACCCACTTAAGCCCTAGTCTCGCCTAGCCAGATGATCAGAGATCTGACATCATCTGGGGAAGTCTAAATTAATTTAGATAGAAAAACAACGCTAACAAACAACGCCCCTTGCACTGCTTTGAGAACCAACCCTGACACCGTCACATATGAAGGAACGCACTAAAGTCTTTGCATCGGTTCTATGGCGCCATTATTATTTTTAAATTTTCAAATTGTTTCCAACCAGTTTTAGGCCATTCATTGAATTTAGATGTCACCACACGTGTCAATAGGCCTCGGCCTATAATGACACACTCACGACAGGGAGAGCAGGGTTCATGTGGTTAAACCAGCACCGAGCATTAGACTGCGTACCTTCTCCAGTCAGTGTAGTAGAAGTGGTTTCTGTAGTAGACCATACTGAAGGGATAGTTGAGCGTGGGGTGGATCACCCTCCTTCCTGTTCCATCTGGAGATATACACTCCAAACGCTTAGTACCTGAGAGAGAGAGAGAGAGAGAGAGAGAGAGAGAGAGAGAGAGAGAGAGAGAGAGGGTGGGGGGGGGGATTAATTATAGTTGAGAAAGCGGGCTAGACAATTTATAAAAATGATATTATCTGTAATGTCTATGGCAGGGGTCTTCAACAGGGGGTCCTCACAGTTACTACAGGGGGGCCACCAGATCTTTGTGTGATATGATTTCTATGTTTTACATTAACCACTTGAACCCTAGCATCCCTATTCTGAGGAGAACTTTAGCCAAAAATAGCAGATGTAGCTCTCGAGCTTGTAGATCGGCTATTTTTGGCTAAGAGGTTTGGTGTAGAGGGAAAAAAGAGCAGACCAGGTAAAGAAAAAAAGTTAATCTGAAGCACAAGTTTATACAATATAGAGGGGGTCCCTGCTTCATCTCTCTCTCAGCTAGGGGGTCCTTAGCCTGAAAACGTTGAAGACCCCTGGTCTATGGTAATACTAGTAGTAATACTAGTATTACATTAGTAAAACTAGTAAGAGCAGTAGTACCTGCATCAGCCCAGCAGACTTGTCTAGATGAGGTGTCATAGGTGAGAGCGTTGGGCAAACCGATGCCGTCAGACACCACCACCCGTCGGTTGGTCCCCTCCACTGAGGCACACTCGATCTTAGGGGCCTCCCGGTTCCAATCCGTCCAGTATAGAGTCCTACACACAGACAGGAAGAGGAGGGAGGGAGAAGAGGAGAAATGGTAGAATGAGCTTTGGTTCTTGGACCTCAATTATTATAGTCTTTTACTTTTTCAAAAAAGAAAAGAGTGCCTTGAATCTTGTCATGGTCATTATGTCCAGAATGAATTTGACAGACAGATCTTCTGGTCCAAACACTACTATTCACTCTATTATCCCCACTACAGCTCTGAAATACATTGTGCTGATATGTGTGCTTGGCAAACTAGTTTTTTGAGTTGGAAACAAGTGCTTTACCCAGAACATGAGTGACTTGTTTTGGTTGGTGAGTACGGGCGTCTGGCTAATATTATGAGACAAGAGTTAAATAGACACACACACACGCACGCACGCACGCACACACGCACGCACGCACGCACGCACGCACGCACGCACGCACGCACGCACGCACGCACGCACGCACGCACGCACGCACGCACGCACGCACGCACGCACACACAATCAGCACCAGTCTCGGGGGAACCCGCCGTCTTGCACTGATGAGGTCACGACCACCTGTCTCGCACTGATGAGGTCACGGTCAGGTTACTCAAAGCAACGTGTGACCTTTGCCACCAACTCCACTTGGTGTACGTCTCTCCACGTCAGATCGCGTCTGAAAGCTCTAATGAGATAATACGTATACTGCACGCATATTGAGGAGCATGTCAAAGATGTTTCGTGGAACCCACGGCTTCTCTGTTCTGTAACTACAAGGTCACAGGTTCTATCCCACTGAAGCATCCTTGAGCAAAACACTGAGCCCCTATCAGCTCACCCATGGTAGGTTCCTCTGTATAAGACCATCTGCACAGCAACACCCTCAGGAGTTAATTTAACTCCATTTTGACTCCATGTACTAACAGTAAATATAAAGACACATCATTTTAAATGTGCGTGCACAAACAATAAATGATGATAAGTATGGTCTATGTGTGATGGATGAATCGTGTATTGTGAATAGTGAAAATAGCTACAAGTAGATTGGCTATTTAAGATATATGGAGATTTCTGCCTGACATACAGTAGCAATGATATACTTTATTGTCCCCCAGGGGTGTATACTAGGCCCTCTACATTGTCCCTCTACACCAAATCGCTTTGGTGGAAATAGCTGATTTACAAGCTTAAAATGCGGCGCAATGTGGCACGTTGTGAGCTTGTAGATCAGATTGGTTAGGCTTCAAGTAGTTAAATCAGGCTGTGTTCTGTAACTCTGAGAGTTACAGAGCCAAATCCACTTGGTTCAAATTGGGGTCTGTGGGCTAATGCATATCAAACTGGGGGTCCTTGAAATGTAAAAGGTTGAGAATCACTGAGCACACAGTCAGGGTGTGTGGCGGTGTGTGTGTGTGTGTGTGTGTGTGTGTGTGTGTGTGTGTGTGTGTGTGTGTGTGT
Source organism: Gymnoscopelus microlampas (assembly GCF_963454915.1). Taxonomy (NCBI): domain Eukaryota; kingdom Metazoa; phylum Chordata; class Actinopteri; order Myctophiformes; family Myctophidae; genus Gymnoscopelus; species Gymnoscopelus microlampas. The sequence goes on from NC_139961.1 coordinate 32,853,635, forward strand.
GAGCTGCAGTCGTGCTGTTATTCATCTAGAGATGATAGGCTACATGTGGAGCTCGTCCCTGGGAACCACAGGTAATACACACCACATGAGAGCCCTGTCTGATCCCGCCTGCTACTTAATCAGTTACGTTAAGGTACATTTAAGCACGTATTCATGTGCCTGTGTGTGTGTGTGTGTGTGTGTGTGTGTGTGTGTGTGTGTGTGTGTGTGTGTGTGTGTGTGTGTGTGTGTGTGTGTGTGTGTGTGTGATGTCTGCTCTCACTGATGTTTTCTTTCCTCCAGCATTTTGTAATATTTTGTCACAATGACGTTTGTGTTATGTTGTGCGAGTGTGTAATGCAAGCTTATTTACGTATGTGTGTGTGTGTGTGTGTGTGTGTGCGTGCGTGCGTGCGTGCACGGTTAGACACACGTGTCTAACCTCAGAAAACATGGAGCTTACGCTTAATCATAATTTAAGCCATGCGAAGCAGTGATTACTTTAAGAGCTTGGCTATTTATCAGAACACACATGCACCCGCACGCACATACACACACACACACACACACACACACACACACACACACACACACACACACACACACACACACACACACACACACACACACACACACACACACACACACACACACACACACTTGGCCCTGAGTCAGATAAAACTTTACACTGTTGACCCAGTAATTTGAAACACACATTTGGGGTTTTATGATTCAAGTTATTGCTGTTGCACTCAATGATTTGTATCACCACATTAACACACGTGCGCACGCACGCACGCATGCACGCACACACACACACACACACATTTTGCGTTATTGTTTTTATATTTAGTGATTTGTATCAAACTATCACAGACAAGAGCACAACAACACACGCGTGCGTGCGCACACACACACACACACACACACACACACGCACACGATTAGCTGTGATAATGAAAACCACATGCTGTTCCTGGAAAGCTGTTTCAGTGATACTCTGCTTTACATTGGTATGTCCCTGTGTGTGCTTACGTGCGTGCGTGCATGTTTTGCTACATTTTAATAGCGTCACTAAACCCAGTCAGGTTTTCTTGGCACGACCCGGTTGAACACACAACGAGAAGGCACTAAAATGTTTATAACAGCGTCATGACACTACAAGACGTGTCGTTAACATAACATATTCCTCATTAAAGGAACAATCTGCGCTTTAAAGCTAACATTCACATACACTGTCCCTGGGGTCTCTGGCAGCCTGTGAACACAAACAACGCTCTTCCAAAGCCAGAAAGCAGGAAAGGAGCCAGGACTAATCTGAGACATTCTGTTTCTGGTCCTGAGTTGTTGAACGAAATGGAAAAGTATTTAAATCCATATGGGCTGAATTTCATAGTGTTGTTGCCCACAGATTGTTGCGAAACGAAATAATCAAACCAACCCAACCCAATAATAAACCACCTAGCCTAGCATGTGCCTGTCAGTCATACAGGATGGACTGTCCCAACATGTCTCTAGTGCAGTGGTTCTCAACCGTGGTCCGTGACCCCCATAAATAATCATATTTGAACTGGGGACCCCCCCAATGCTAACAAGCACTTGTATTTGTAGGAGTTGAGGCATTACATGTTTTTTTACTCTGTACCACAGATAAATATTGTGAAAATAGCCGATCTACAAGCTAATTTTCACAAATTTAGCCTCTTTCTTATATCATTTGACAATTTGGCCAATGTTTAGTTTGTTGATTACTTTCGATACAGTAATGATATTTTAAATATTAAATTAAAGTATTACATTGTTTCATTACATTGTCTTAAATTGTCACTTCACTGTCATCTGGGGACCCCCCCAAAATCACAGGTTGAGAACCACTGGTTTAGACAGACAGACAGACAGACAGACAGACAGACAGACAGACAGACAGACTCACCCGGTAGAGGAGACAGCGATGATGGCGCGGGGGTTGACCAGGTCGGTGTCGAACAGCGTCTGCCTGTTGCTGCCGTCCAGGTTGGAGCGTTCGATCTTATCGGGGGTGGAGTCCACCCAAAACATCCACCTGCGAGCCACGTCTAGAGACAGACCCTCTGGGCTGGTGAGATCTACAGAGACAGAGGAGGAGCCAGGCATTTGGTCAATCATTTTTATTGGCTTTTTCCGTGGGCATTTAGGGTCATTGAACAGTTTTACGTTCAGTCGCATCTTTCACGACTAAGGATTAATGCACTCTATAGATCTAAGTGACCAATGTGAAGAACAGAAAAGATAAAATACCAAAAAAAAGAGAAAAATAAACGAGTGGACAATAATACAAGGACAGGCATTTGAAACACTTCAACCCTATGCTTAGTTTCCCAAAACAGTGGGTCGGGACCCATTTGTGGCTCGCGGATCCATTTTTGTGGGTCGCGAGTGAATATCCATTAATTTTTTTGTTTCCTACATTTTATCATTAATAATAACTTTTTAAAAGATTTCATAAAGATTTCCACAAAAGCATTTCAGGAATAAAAGAAAAAATTAATCAAAGAAATTCGATTTTTGAAAATAAGTAGTGAAAATAGCAGATCTGCAAAGCTCGCAACGCGGCACAAAACAACGTGTTGTGAGCTTGTAGATCTGCTATTTTCACTAGTTTGGGTCCCGGGAAACGCCTAATTTCTCTTTTGGGTCTTGAGATAAAAAGTGTGGGAACCACTGGCTCAGTTGATCGGATTCCCATGGGAACACTGTGTTGTGACCTTGTAGACCAGCTATTCATCGTGTGTGTACTGTACGGATGTTGGTACCTGTGTTAATGAGTATCTCAGGCTCTGCCCCAGGCTCCATTGAAGCTCTGCTGATGGTCCTTCCAGCCAGATCTGACCAATACACCTTGTTCTCCTTACAGTCATAGTCCACACCAACCACGATGGAGCCCTGCGTACGCACACACACATGTTCAATTCTTTACATCCACATAGCAGCAAGCCAGCACAGGACACAAACACTGTTGTCACACAAAATGCCAGTGCATCGGCAGTTCAAGTTCATGGCATCATCAACGATTTTAACCAAACATTCGGAAATAGACAAGCTATCGACGCACACACACACACACACACACACACACACACACACACACACACACACACACACACACACACACACACACACACACACACACACACACACACACACACACACACTCGCACAGTCAGTCCAGTTTTGTGTAGCCATATTATTGCCCACTGTAAATCATCAGTAAATCGATCAATAAATCTTACATGTAGAGCCAGTAGCGTCTTGGCGCGGGAGGGGTCTAGTCTGGTGCCGTTGAGAGGCAGCGCTCCTATTTGCTGTCCCTGAGCGTAGAGCAGAGTGATGTCAGAGGGGGGCGGAGTCACATCTGGGCGGGGCAGAGGGCGCATGGTGGGAGGAGCCACCGTGGAAATACCTGGGATGGGATTGGGAGGGAAAAGATTCCTTATGAATAGCATGACAAAAGGCACTTACAAAGTATTATTGTAATGCATATATTTGTGGTCTCTAGATAGATAAGAAAGATGTATACATACATGCAGGTTTCACCACATCGTGGGATCGAGTCCCGGGAACCTCGCGCCCATCCTGATCCACACACCAGCAGTAACTGGTGTCTCCATAACACTGCACCGCACTGAGGGAGACACACACACAGACAGACCATCAGAGAGAGGACAGACAGACAGAGACAGACAGACAGAGAGACTTGAGGATAACCTGAGCACTTCTCCTTTGGTCTACCGAAGAATTGGTTTGTGACAATTCCTTTTCGGCGGTAACACAACACTTGTGCGTGCTTGAGTGTGTGTGTGTGTGTGTGTGTGTGTGTGTGTGTGTGTGTGTGTGTGTGTGTGTGTGTGTGTGTGTGTGTGTGTGTGTGTGTGTGTGTGTGTGTGTGTGCACATACCTGAACTGTCCGTCTTGCTCACATTGTGGTAGGTAGTGGTGGGGGGCAGGGTTCCCACCGTAATGCTCCATCAGGCTAGCCCTCCAGCGCTCACACACAGTCTCAGGACGCAGTGTCGGTCCCACCGAGACTAAGAAAAACCACACCCAACACACTGGTTACGTATTTGCAGCAATACTTGGTTTTGAATGATTTTTAAAACAACAAGTACCGGTATATTTCAGTATATATTAACATCTCTCTTCATTTCTATTCTGTCCTTTTCTTTGCCTTTCTCCTTTCTTCTCTGTTCCCTTCTTTCCTCTCCTCATTCATCCTTTCCTCACTCCTATGACCTAGCTACCTAGAGGAGAGTTTACATGGTGGTGACAGGGACAGCACCTGATTTAAATCCTGGAGAGAGAGCATGTGCGGATTGTGCGCACGCACGGCGGCACGCACACGCTCGCACGCTCGCACGCACGCACGCACGCACGCACGCACGCACGCACGCGCACACACACACACACACACACACACACACACACACACACACACACACACACACACACACACACACACACACACTTATCTTGCTTGTGTAAGGCCCTCTCACTGCCATATACTCTTACAAACTGTTTATGTTGTTAAATCTTTTTAATGGGAGACGTTTTAAAACTAAACCCTAAAACCACTTAAGACTTCTGCTCATGTTTACACTTAACTCTCTCTCTCTCTTCTCTCTTTCTGTCCATCTCCTGCTCCATTACTCTTACCCGTTTCCCCCTTCTACTTAGTTGTCGCTCTCTCTCTCTCTCTGACACAAACTATTTCTCTCTCACTATTTCTCACACTCTTTTTCCATTGTAGGTCTCTCTCTCTCTCTCTCTCTCTCTCTCTCTCTCTCTCGGTTTCCTTCTATCTCTGTCTGTTTGTTATGGAAGAATTAAAGTAAAATGACACCTTATATTGTTACATAGTTCACCTTTGGCCTTATGATGACCATTGTGATATATCATAAAGTCATGATGCCATGACACAGGCCTGGTATCTATTATTTTGGGTACAGCGTGGTCCTGTGACACAAGCACTTCCTCTCGTATCTTTGTATACGCTGTGCTCTCTCTCTCCCTGCTTTTGTTAGAGAACTACTTGACCACAAACAGGCTGGTGGTCAGTGTTTAATGTACTTCTTCCATGAGCTCATGTATTAAACTTCTATCTTATAATGTCTTACAATCTCCTACCACCTTTGCCTCAACAATTACTGTTAGATACAGAATTCCCCAACACTGTGAAAAAGGACTCTAATACTATGGATTTAAACTTGTCTTTCAGATGGAAGAAAAGATAGATTGAAGGGGTAAGAGAGAGAGAGAATATTTGAGAGATGGGTGAGAAGAGCACACACTGTCCCTTGGCAAGAGATCACAGAGGTAAGACACAAAACCAGGAAAGAGAGAGAGACAGAGAATGACAGAGAGAGAGAGAGAGTGAGCCTGCACTTTCTGAAGGACTGTTACAGTAACTGTAACGGTGCGTTGCTCCATATAAACAGCCAAATAACCTTGTTAAAGGACATAAAAAGGTGAAATATGGAGATTTCTGCCCTACAGCGACACACTGTGCATGTGTATGTCCGCTCAGTGGACAGGCCTGTCTGGACCATGGATCATAACGACTCAACGTCATGTCCTTAAAATATGGATACAGTGAAAGTTAAAGGAGAAAAAAGGGAAAAGACAACTTGTAAGTGTGTCAATGCATGTGGTACATGTGTGTGTGTGTGTGTGTGTGTATGTATGTATGTATGTATGTATGTATGTATGTACAGTATGTATGTATGTATGTATGTATGTATGTATGTATGTATGTATGTATGTATGTATGTATGTATGTATGTATGTATGTATGTATGTATGTATGTATGTATGTATGTATGTATGTATGTATGTATGTATGTATGTATGATTGCATCTATGTATACACATGTGTAAATATACAAATAAACAAAGGTCTCTATGTGTTTGTGTCCATTAATGCTTGTGTGGCTGCGGAGGGCGGGACACAGTATTGCCACTCAGCCGTTCAACCAAAACGTCATGTTTTGGGCTGGTTGCCTAGCAGCAACTGGCACCGCGTCGTAAGGCCCAATGACCACATGACCTGTTTGGTTGGTCCTAAATAGAATTTATAGAATGAACTGACCACTCCATGCCTCTGTGTGTGCTTGTATGTGTTTGTGTGTGTGTGTGTGTGTGTGTGTGTGTGTGTGTGTGTGTGTGTGTGTGTGTGTGTGTGCGTGCGTGCGTGCGTGCGTGCGTGCGTGCGTGCGTGCGTGCGTGCGTGCGTGCGTGCGTGCGTGCGTGCGTGCGTGCGTGCGTGCGTGCGTGCGTGTGACAGAAAGACAGAAGAGGAGTTCCACTTCTAAATAAGGGAATTGTAAAACGCCAACGCATGTTTGTCCTTGAACACAAAACAAAAAAAATCCAAATAAAGACTTTCATTTAGAAATGTTCGCTCAATAAATCGAAGACCCATTTCCACAGCTGTGTAACACATTATTAAAGTATTACATGAACACGTAAGAAAAGATGACAGAGAGACTTCCAAAGTAAATCTAATATGTCATTTTCTTTTTTTTTCTGTTCAAAAGCTTGTTCAAGTAATCCTGGCAGTTTCCAAAGCAGAGTTCCTTTATCCGGCTGTGTATATCAAGTACCAGGCCAAGTTCTAGGGTCAGACTCAGCACACTCTTCTACTTCCAAAGTCCATATTTCATCAACTTTAGTTGGTATCGCGCCAAACATGAACTAGTCTGCTCTTACGCCTATTTCTACTTAGTTGAGTGCCGGTGTCTTGCACCAAAAACAGTCGATCTACAAGCTCACAAAGCGTCGCTCTGCGATGCGATGTAACCTTGTAGATCGGCTAATTTTGATGCGCAATGTGCAACCAAGTACAAATCATCACATTCTGCTTGGTGACTGGCCTTTGATTGAATAGAAGATATATATATATATGTTATCGAAAGCTCATGTGGAGAATCTATTTTTACTTTTTTTAGGTTTCTGAGATTTCCAGATTTTTAAGACTATGTTAAGAAAGGCACGTTATGGCTTTCACGACAATGTTGCCTATTTCCGCTAGGAAAAGGTCAAGCTATTGTAAATGATTACAATCACTGATTATGATTATGATGAGGGGGAAAAAACATAAAAAGAAGCCCATTCTCACCTGGTTTGTCACAGTCTCTGGGTGATGTACCAGGTGGTGTTCTGGTTCCTGTCCTCTCCTGTCCCAGACTGTCCACACACCAGCAATGTCCAGTAGAGCCGTGGCACTGCAATACACAACATAAACATAAGCGAAACAATAACTCTTCTGTCTGTCTGTCGATGAGTCGGTCAGTCCGTCGGCCTATCAACCTATCTATCTATATAAAAAAGAGGTTCCCAAACTTTTTAGCTTGAGAAATGTTATGTCTCCCCGGGCCTGAACTAGTGAAAACAGCAGATCTGCAAGCTCACAACATGTTGCAATGCGAAAAAAAAACAAAAAAAAAACAATAACTTAGGAAACAAATAATAAAGGGGTATTCACTCCCGACCCATAAGTGGTCCGCGACCCACATATATGGGTCCCGACTCCCGACACACTGTTTGGGAACCAGTGACATAAACCATAGTTTTACCTGTTGAGGTGCGTACTGTCCAGTAGCATCACACTGAGGTACAAAGGCTCCAACAATAGGATAACCCTCTGGGCTGGTGGTCTGAATGCTGTCTCTGTGATGCTCACACTGGCTCTTAGGACGCACTGGTTCATCTGGAGAGAGAAGAGTATTTTAATGATATAATCGACTGGTAATGATTTACTAACCGTTCCCATATTGAGCTATCAAAACTCCACTGCTGGGCTATTTCTGCACACCGCTTGGAAAGACTAAGCAGAATGTTGACCCTTCTGAGACCCGTGTGTCACCACTGACATCACCATATTAAAAGAGGTGCTTGTGTTTGGCCCACATTGCAGTTGCATCATGGCCGTGCCTGCTTTGCACTCGACAACAGCCGCCCAGTCAAAACCTTCCAAAGCAGGGACTCTGCCAAGAGATTTATCCCAGCTCCAGTCATCTCTCATCTGGACGCCCTCACAGCTGGTTGGCTGTTCTCTTTGGCCACTGGCAGCCCAAATCCAAATTGGAATCAGGTTGTTTTTATGAAGTCCGAACAGAAAAAAAAACAAAACACGGGAGCATGGGAGCTGATTTAGCTCTCTAAAAATAACAGATATACTACTTACTCACGACGAGTCGCATCATCGTACGACTCGTAAATCAGGCTTCCGCGTCCGAGTGTCCAGAGACTGAGACACATCTTTAGAAAGATTTGAATTATCTTTCAAACCACACGCCACAGTAACCAATGCCTCCACCCAACATTGGCAGTTGCACATCAACTCGGTCCATAAATCATCCCAAGAAAAACTCATTCTCACCTGGTTTGTTACAGTCTTTGGTTGGTGTGCCAGGTGACGTTCTGGTTCCTGTCCTCTCCTGGCCCAGCTGGTCCACACACCAGCAATGTCCAGTGGAGCTGTGGCACTGCAATACACACAATCATATTAACAACAACAGCAACAGCAGCAGATGCAATAAGAACAACAATTGTGTTTTATCTATCAAAACAGCTATCAAGATGGAGCAGAGTTGTACCTGTTGAGCGGTGTACTGTCCATTATCATCACACTGAGGTATGAAGGCTCCTGGACTGGTCTGCACATTGTCTCTGTGGTGTTCACAGTGGGTCTTGGGACGGACCTCTTCAACTGAAGAGAGGAAACATTCAGACAGTCAGTATAAGATAGTAGAATAGAAGAAATAAAACACAGGGTGAAATGATGAATCCCTACTTTCTTTTGCCCTATAATTTCATATCCCCAAGTTCAACCCCCCCCCCCCCCCCCCCCCCCCCCCCCCCCATATCTCTCTTTCTGTCACACATGCACACGCAACACACATACACATACACATACACGCACACGCACACGCGCACACACACACACACACACACACACACACACACACACACACACACACACACACACACACACACACACACACACACACACCTGTCATGAGACATTCCAGGGCTATGACCCTATGACCTGACCAATACACAACAACTCACAGCTTATTACACACACACACACACACACACACACACACACACACACACACACACACACACACACACACACACACACACACACACACACACACACACACACACACACACACACACACACACACACACACACACACACACACACACACACACACAGGGTCTGTTTGGTTTGGCGCAGAGTTTAGGAATGATAAATGACAAAGGTCAGGGTTTAGCCAGAGAGCCTTGGTGAGCCAGGATGTAATACACCTGTTGAACCATTTCTATGTCTGGGTTTTTTCTCTTCTTCTCACCTGGTCTGTGGCAGTCTGTGGGGGGTGTACCGGGAGTCGTCCTGGTTCCTGCTCTCTCCTGCCCGCTATTGTCCACGCACCAGCAATGTCCCGAGGAGCCGTGACACTGAAAACGATGACGATGACATTATTTATGAGAACCAAGAATCAGGAGAATAAAAAGAATCAAGACATTGTTTATAAAGAAGTTGTAAGGTGCTTAAAATCACTTTGCATCAAATAGTACAAGTGGCACTGCAGCGCTACACACGCAATAATATTCACCACTCGAATCCTAGTGCCCCTATTCTGGGGGCGAACATTCCGCAAAAATAGCCTGTCTACGAGCTCACATCCCTATATACTTTGTCGTGTGACGATCTGCTATTTTTTGGGCCTGTGACGACATGTCCAAAATAGGGACCATCGCATCAGGGTCTTGAGCAAACCGATAAAATACGGAGACAGGGTTTAACGTGGCTTGAATACAAACATAGGCAACAGCTGACCTGCAGTGGTCTGTACTGGCCCTCTTCATCACACTGAGGTACGAAGGCTCCGACGATAGGATAACCCTCTGGACTGGTGGTCTGTACGCTGTCTCTGTGATGCTCACACCGGCCCTTAGGACGCACTGTTTCATCTGGAGAGAGAGGCATCATGATGTAGTTGCATCATGTAACATCACCAGACAATTAGGCAGGTATTACACGGGATAAAACGTCAACAGCTTTTTTTTCTGGAACATATTTTGGGTGTCGGCAGAATTTGACCATCATTCTCACCTGGCTTGTCGCAGGCTGTGGGTGGCGTACCGGGTGGTGTCCTGGTTCCTGTCCTCTCCTGGCCCACATTGTCCACACACCAGCAATGTCCAGTGGAGCCGTGGCACTGCAATCCGTTATCAATCATTATAGTGTGTCCATTATGTACGTTCATTCACACATACAGCACTTTTTTTTAATATATCACTAACCAGACTTTATTTTCCCTGGGTGAGAGGAGTGATAAAAGCACCAAGAGGGTGATAACCTATAACTGTTACTAGCCGAGGAACTATAGATGTCAAACATGACCACCACGGCTGCTGAGTTGATCAAACGCTATTTTCTCACTGTCTTTGTGACTAAATAATGCTAAAGGTATTTGATAAACAATGTAGTGCACAGCAGATTAATACACATTTAGAGATTTAAAGATTTGGGGCTTTTCAGGTTGTTGTTGTTGAAGTCACAGACAAAGCTGGATCAAGCAATTAAACAATACAAAAAGTACTATGGTCTGAACTAACCTGTAATGGTCTGAACTAACCTGTAATAGTCTGTACTAAGTTGTAATGGTCTGTACTAAGTTGTAATGGTCTGTACTAAGTTGTAATGGTCTGTACTAAGTTGTAATGGTCTGTACTAACCTGTAATGGTCTGTACTAAACTGTAATGGCTTGAATTAACCTGTAATGGTCTGTACTAACCTGTAATGGTCTGTACTGTCCCTCTTCATCACATTGAGGTATGAAGGCTCCTGGACTGCTGGTCTGAGCACTGTCTCTGAAGTGTTCACAATGGGTCTTGGGACGCACTGGTTCAACTGGAGAGAGGAAAGACAAACAAACATACACAAGTTATTAACACAACAAGCATGTTCTTCTAATGAGGTGCGTGAGGTCTAATGGCAGGGTAGGTTTAACCACTTAAACCCTATATACTTAGTTGACCGTGGTGACGTCCCCCCCATACTTGCTCCTTTTTTCCATCTACACCAAAACTGCTATATTTGTTGAATGTTCACACCAGAATTGGGACTCTTCATGTGGTTGAACCCTATATACTTTGTTGTATTTCAAATAGTGAAAATATTTTCACAGAAACTTCGCCTATTTTCACCTATTTTTTTCTGAATGTTTGCTTTTTATGACGCTAGGGCTCCTGTGGTTAAAAGAGCTAGGGCAGGCATGGGCAGTGTGGGATAATCTACTAGCATGCTTCCCACATGTTGGCAGCACAGTCTGGAGAAAGACATATCTGTACAGTATATTGTCAACTGTTTATTAGAATACGGGTAAACTGGAATTCCCCAATGGTCCGCATTGAATTCTCTATGTACTGTATCATCATGTAACTCATTGCTACAATATGTTAGACTTTGGTTTGCATTTGATCAGTTAAAATGCAAAACGCTGCCAACAATGTTATAAAAGCAATAATACACTCAAGGCCATGCTACATCATATTATACGACAGCTATGCTTGTTGGAGGCATTCCGCTTCATGCTGTGCCAACAACACCTATAGCTATTATACCGTTTAATCACAGTTGACGCTGCAACAACCAAATATGGCTTCATTCTCACCTGGTTTATCGCAGTCTGTGGAGGGTGTACCAGGTGTCGTCCTGGTTCCTGGTCTCTCCTGCCCCCTATTGTCCACACACCAGCAATGTCCAGAGGAACCGTGACACTACAGAGCATTTACAGAAAATGTGATTGATTGATTGATTGATTGAATACTTTATTAGCAGTTTGCAAAGAGGTTGCTAAGAGGATTTTAAACCCAAGAAAGCCTATGGCTTGCTTCCATAGGGGTCCTTTGTACTCAATTCATCGAAACAATTAATGACAATTATACACTACTATGCAAAACATCATATAAACAGGGGGCTAGGCTTTGACTTTTACAGGGGCCAGTTTCGAATTGCAGCTACCTGTAAGTGCTCTTTTAGAGCGGTTTTAAAGGAGAGTAGGGATTTACACTCCTTTAAGTCGTTAGTAGGGCGTTCCACATTTTTGTGGCATAGCAGGAGAACAAATTTAACCCCTTGTGTGCGCCAAATCTGGGTTAAACGGATTAATAAACGTGTTATGCACGTACGTATGCATTTCAAACAGTGGTTGTCAAAGTGGCGTCCGGGTACCCCCAGGGGTCCTTCAGGGGGTTAGAGAGGGTCCCCAGTTAAATGACTGATAGTTAGCAACCAAATGGATGAATGAAAACATTGTACAGGACGCTGACCTGTAGTGGTATGTACTGTCCCTCAGCATCACACTGAGGTACGAAGGCTCCAACTACAGGGAAAGGCTCTGGGCCGCTGTCTCTGTGATGCTCACAGTGGGTCTTAGGACGTGTCGGTTGTGTTTGACCTGTTGAGAAACAATGAGGCGATAATGAACAACATGCGACAATTTAAAACGCCATACATTCTGCTTTCTCATGAACTTTTGTAGAACCTGTACTGCATGCTCCATTCAAAAATGCATTTGAAAGTCGACAAATGTACGTAGATCATATATGCGTAAACCTTTGACATATCAAAAGAAGTGAATATGCCTCCTTAAAATAGAAATGATATAGCATATAGCAGGTAAATATATCTCCTCAATTAAGTGTTGTAGTAACACAGTCTCAGAATAAATATAATAATACTGTACATATAGTTTACTCACCATCCTGCACAGTACAATAGACGCCATCACCATAGTATCCAGGCTGGCACTGACACTGGAAGGATCCCAGGCCGTTGGTACAGCTAGCATGGGCGTGGCAAGGAGAGGACCGGCATTCATCCACATCTGGAAAACAACCGACCAAAAATATTATGAACAGAAACTCACAAACTCACAGAATATTCTAAATGAATACATAAAAATGTGCAAAGCAAGTTATGCATATTATATGATCACTTTAATGTAAAAGCTGGGTTTGGACCTAAATTCGTCAAGTGCTCACGGTGGCCAAAATGGCCGCTGTGTGAATATGGTAGATCAAAGTGGGGTCCCCAGAACCAAAGGGACCTTTACAGGCCTGTAACTCTGAGAGTGTAAAAAATTCAACCAAATGGATCCATTTGGGTCCAGCTAAATTATTGATAGTAACTTAGGAAACAAATGGACCTTGAGAGGTCTGTAACTCTCAGAGTTATCG
>NC_139961.1:32876904-32879404 GCF_963454915.1 Gymnoscopelus microlampas
AAAGAAGGAAGACGTTAACCACTTAAAGGGGAAATCCACCCATTTTCAATATTTAACTATGTCATTAATATAGCATAAAGGAGTTGTGTCGAAATAAGAAAAAAGTTCCCCCCTTTCTGTATTGCCTTGAACTGGAAGATTGATTTTGGGTTTAACATGGCAAATTACAACACGATGAGTCATCATGTTGTAATTTGCAATGTTAAACCCAAAATCAATCCTCCAGTTCAAGGCAACACAGAAAGGGGGGAACTTTTTTCTTATTTCCACACAACTCCTTTATGCTATATTAATGACATAGTTAAATATTGAAAATGGGTGGATTTCCCCTTTAAGCCCTGTAATTAGTAGACCGGATTACCGAGGCCTCTATATTAGGTTTTTGCTCAACCCTGAATATCTTCAACAAAAATAGCCGACGTACAAGCTCACAACGCATGGCATTGCGACGCGTTGTGAGCTTGTAGATCTGCTATTTTCGCCGCACACACCCCCTTGAACAGGGACGTTGTGGGGGTTCATGCGGTTAAATAAGCACCAACTTCGAGATCAAACATGAGAGCGAGACAGAGACCTAAGAAAGGAAGATACAGCTATAGAAGATGGAGTTTTTACCTGAAGGGTAAAACTGGTACGTCTCCTTGAAGGGCTCCATTGTGACAGTGGCTCCTGGGGGCAGGAAGGGCACGGAGCCGCTGATGACCGTGTCCACGGTCAGGTGGTTGTTGTCGTCCAGGCCGCGGCCCGTCTGCATGACTGATAGACGCTCCTGGCCGGGATGGAAGATCACCTCCGCATGACGAGTGAACTCTGCACCTGTTGAAAGATCAATAAAATAGTTAGCTCTTCATCTATCCCCTCCATCCCACTAGCCTGCCTATCTGCCTGCCTGCCTGTCTGTCTGTCTGTCTGTCTGTCTGTCTGTCTGTCTGTCTGTGTGTCATGCAAATCATTTCTCTGGGTACAGAGCAATAGTGCAGCAGTGGTGCGCCGTTGCATTCATTAAAGTTGGGACTTGGTGCTTTTGTATTTACACAATGGTTACATCTGTATGAGCACACACACACACACACACACACACACACACACACACACACACACGCACACACACATACAGCTGCTTCCTATTACAGAGGGGAGGTGAGGGCTTCATATCACATCACATCCCTGGAGACAACACAGCTGGCTGGGAGACTGAACACACACACACACACACACACACACGCGCGCGCACACACACACACACACACACACACACACACACACACACACACACACACACACACACACACACACACACACACACACACACACACACACACACACACACACACACACACACACACACACACACACACACACACACACACACACACACACACACAATCTTTACCACTGATTTTGAAAGCTGCTTGGCTGTTGGTTAATACCAAGGCAAACAGCCAACCAAACAAAACTCCTACACAAACATTCTCATGTCCACACACACACACACACACACACACACACACACGCACACACACACACACACACACACACAGCGTGCTTACCAGTGATCTTGAATCCCCCTTGGCTATTGGGTAGCTCCAAGGCAAACAGCCAGCCGAACAGCTCTCCTATTGGTGCAACCGGCATCAGAGCCCAGCCCACTGGCTCAGGGACCTGACCAATCAGCGGTGAGGAGAATGTCGGGAGGTTAGAGAATTGGTTATGACAGATTAGGGAGTTAAAGAATGGTGGGGAAGGAACGAGGAATGCAAAGTCAATACCATTTCTTATGTAACTCTTAAACCATGCTTTTCCCAAGGCAGACACAATCGATTCTGTTCAGCACAGTGGTTCCATCTGCACACCCTCAGAGTTACAGACCATTTGGGTCCATTTGGAATCTCCTCAAGGAACCCAGAGGGTCCCTGGACCCCACTTTGAGAACCACATATTTCCATAATAAAAGGACTACACATGCAAGACCACCGGTGTGGTGCTTAAGCCAGTGGTTTGTGTCAAGGACGCCCAAATTGATACATATTGTGCCACGGACCCCCATTTGAAAAGATTTTGTGCCAGCGACTTCCATAACAAAAGATCTGTCCACATTTGTCGAGACTTATAAGTATTAAAAGTAAAACCTCTTTTTTTTAAAGAAATCTTCTTTTTTAATCATATCCGGGACTCACTGTCAGGCATCAGAGGCTATGTGCTATGCGCCTTAACCACCCAGCTATCGGCCCCCCCCCAAAAAGCTGACGGCTTCGTACCTCGCTGATGGCCGTGTACGCCCGTCCGTCTCCGACCACGATGTAGGCGTGGAGGTCAATGTTGTTCAGGTCCACGGGAGTCGTACCTACGGACACTGTCCCAATCACCTTGCCGCTTACGCGTTGGGGAGCACCTAGGGAAAGTAGACAGCGTTTACACACATCAAACACATGGGTTCTCCATAAAAAAAGAACATTGGAAGTTTTATGTTGCCTTGTAAACTTAGAAAAAGCCATCTTAG
>NC_139961.1:32881904-32886904 GCF_963454915.1 Gymnoscopelus microlampas
CTCCGGTGTCAAAGTTGACGTCATCCTCATCTACGCTGACAACGTGACCGTCACTTCTCGGGGGGTATACATCCACAACCTCCAACGGAGTCTAGAGCAGGGTAGAGGGGTAGGTGGGGGTGTGTAGAAGGGTGAGAATGGGGGTGATTTGAGGTTCACTCTTATCCTTTTTACTGGCGTCTAGTGATAGTTGATCAGAGATCTCCGCCTACTGCTTTGAAAACAATCCTGATCCCATCCCAACATGTATGGCCGCCCTTACGTCTTTGCATATGGTTTGTTTTGTTTTCCATTTCCAAATTGTTTCCACCCAGCTTTAGGCCCTACACTGAATTTAGAGTCACCAGACAGAGATGGGGGCAGAGATCTCTGATCGTCTTGCAACAGGAGACTAGTGCAGTAGTAAGTGTGTACACCAATATTACTTTTGTAATTTAAATACAAGACAAATAATTTCCAGCACTCCGAAGTCCTTCTGGTACTTTTAATTAATGAAACAAGGCACCGGCAGACAGGGACAAGTTTCAGCGTCAAGCCTTCTTCAGGGTGATGTAAATTTGTAAATTGCCTGCATAGTTTTAGATAGATATTTGGGGCTATGATAATCACATCTGATAATCATGGGGAAATTTAATAAAATAAGACTGGTGGCTGTACCTGCGGCTGTGTAG
The DNA here is from genome assembly GCF_963454915.1 of Gymnoscopelus microlampas. Lineage (NCBI taxonomy): Eukaryota > Metazoa > Chordata > Actinopteri > Myctophiformes > Myctophidae > Gymnoscopelus > Gymnoscopelus microlampas. Next base: position 32,882,576 of record NC_139961.1, read on the forward strand.
TGCCTCTCTCTGGTTGGCTGGCCGGCTCTGGGGGAGGAGGGACATAATTCCTGCCCGAGGGCCCAGACTCATGCCTGGGTTCAGGGGTCAACGGCCTGGAGACCTCGTCGTCCAGTCCTCCAGTCACCACTGAGTCAGATTCCACCACGGGGGAGGAGGGGGCTGGGTCCTGGCGTTCTGGCTCGGGGGTCTCTGGGACATCGTTGCCGGCGGGCGCAGGCTGGAACTCGGGGTCTCCGTCTGTCACGGGGTAATCGTCTTCTTCTGGGTTCTCGGGGTCGAAGGTGTTATCGGCGTAGTCCTCGAACACGGCGTACTCGGGCGCAGTGGAGTCCTAGGGATAAGACAAAAACGAGGAGGGGTCAGACCACTAGCAGGCAGAAAAGGAGGACACAGAATGGCTTGGTCAAAGAAACATCGATTATTGGAGGAGGAATTGTAATTTATTCATATTATTTAATGATTAAAACGATATTTTAACCGTATGGTAGAGTATGTTAATACAATATAACTAGCGTATCTGCAGTGGTTGAGGGTGGTCTCCCTACTCTTCCATTGAGAAATGTACACCCTTTTGTTGGATAGGACACCTACTGGTCTATGAGTAGTACTGAGTGATGCTCATGTGTGCAATATCCCAGGTAGGATGTCAAATTTGTCGATTGCACCTTTAAGTAGAGTCCTAAATATGTTACCTGGGAAAGGCCGTGCCCTCTGGAGGGAGGCGTGGCCAGAAGGCCGCCCACGGATGCTGGGACGATGTTGTCAAAAGAATAACGGTTCCCGATGTGGAACAGCCAAACACCTGGAACTCCTGTGTTTCCAACCCTGAGAGAGAGAGAGAGAGAGAGAGAGAGAGAGAGAGAGAGAGAGAGAGAGAGAGAGAGAGAGAGAGAGAGAGAGAGAGAGAGAGAGAGAGAGAGAGAGAGATTTGAGTTAAAACCTAATTCAGCAGTGTGGTTTTTTATAACACCATTACGAGAGCTAGTACTTACTACTGTAACACAACTTACTGGTAGAGGTTTTTGACACTTTGTTGGTCGGTGGTCACGCTGTAGTGAGGTCCTTCTGTCCGGGAGAAGAGCAGGTATGTGACTTCCCCTCTGCTGAAACCGACTCTAGCAGGCAACTCAATCTCCACGTTATAATGCTCCTGGACAAGAGGAGAGGACATATAAACATATAAATAAAAGTCAACCAACTGAATGGTAAATTAATACTGAAAACAGCCAAATTAAATAAATTATCTCACTATATATTAGCACGGCGCTGCGCCTGCAACACGCTCACAACGATATAAAGTCATCAAGGATGACACCCAGCGAATGCCTTGAGCAAATAGTTTACCTTAGGTCGCGTTCCAAAGAAGTTCAGGCCATGTTCAGGGTAGAGGAAGATAGCGTAGGAGTCAGTCTCATCATAGGCTATTACTACCTGGAACGTATTCACCTGGAGACAGAGAGGAGAGGGGAGGAGAGGAGTTGATTAATGAAAACACCAGTGTGAATCCTATATACATTCAGCAGTGGCAGGCCGTCCCAGGGATAAAACATATATTCGCTGTGGAGCAGAAACCTTGTATCTCTGTATTTGTTTTTTTTCAGACAGGAATGCCCTATTTCATACTCTGTCGAATGATAGTGTCGCGCGACACTTTCTATCTGCCTGACAGTGATATTTCCATAAAAAACAAAACAAAAAAGATAAAGACGCAAATTAGGAGCAGTGTGTCCACTGCTGTTTTCTTAAATTCAGAAAGGTATGGCCTTGCTGCCTTGTGTACTCTGTGTGAGGAGTCGTCTTGACACGAAGATGTTATTTGTCCTTTTGCTCCTAGTGAAATGTCCTAGCAGTCTGAATATTCCTGTAGGCTGGCCCGGTATTTATTGTACTTATTGTTATGGGTACAGCTTGGCTCTGTGGCATGGGCCTCTCTTATCTAGGTATCCTACTATAATTCTAGTAACCATCTTGAGTAGGTGCGTAGGTGAGTAGGTAGGTGAGTAGGTGAAGCTACCCGGTTCTCCTCACTGGCTGGACCAATTGCTCTGATTTTGCACACAGCCATTGACCATTACCATCTGAACTTAACTGTGAAGCCCGTTTTTCACTTTCATCAAATCTCAGCTTCTTCTCTCAGTTTTTGTGTCAAACACTGTCGCCATGGTTACGGGGCTGCCCAGCTATGGGACGAACTGCCTCCCGGGTTGCCAGATCATGTGCGCATATCCCCCCACGGATGCGTCGACCGGGTATGGTAACTACTTGAACACCCTGTGTGTGTATAATGTACTTCTCCCATGACGCCTCTCTTCTTCTCATCTTTGCCTCACACTTTTAGTTTGTTTTTAAAGGAAAGCCCTCCTGGTAACCAGCATTTGTCTGGTGGGCTAATGTAGCCCCAGTAGATCCAGTGCCTTATGCAGCAGTGTTTGGCTGGCCTGGCGGTGAGTGTCCCTGCCTCCAGCCAGGAGGTATGAGCTCACCTCCTCGCCTGCCAGGGAGAGTTTGTGTTGAGCTCAGCTCTTGACACACACTGTACATATTTAAACTTCACACCTCTCCTGATGCCTCAGTCCCTTCCTCATACACCTCTCGCTCTCCTGTAACTACAGCCCTCCTCCCGTTCACCCTTACTTGTAGCTCACGCTGCTTGTGATGCTAAGACGAGGTAGTGATTTCTCTGGTGTATTTTGGGACCACACACGGTTGATAGCCTAAAACGAAGGTATGGCGACTAGCACCAACAGCAAACCATGATTCCACTCAACTTAGGAGCAGCAAGAGAGGCTGAATGCAATGCATCATGAAACAAAGACATCTCTCAAAGGCTGTGGACAATATCCGCTAAGCCGATCAATAACACAACACATTCTGACATGTTGTTTTAGTAGACTAGCCTTGTAGAGTTTTTCCAGAGCATTTCACTCCCTGGACATGCAGAGCACATGGGGAAGTGGTATGTCTGTTGTTCACTCGTCCTCCTCGCAACAGAAATTCGGAGGATTCGGGTTAAACATCAGTGAAGTTACCCTTTTAACGGGTCTTGAGATATGTACAAAAACCCAATGCCAATAGCTGTGGTTACAACTGGTCCATGACAGGCATGTCATCTGTCTGGCTACTTGATTTAAGATCATTCATCATCTCTGAAGTGGTTACCACAACAAGCATTTCAAAAAACAGTGGCTTAGAAAAGAACTGCATTAGATTAGTAATGCATGGGACGCATAGACGAGACACAAACGTATGAATTCCCTCAGGAGGAATTGGGATGTTGTTTGCATGCTGTCTTTGATGTGCTAAGAGCAACACTTTGTTACCGAGTGTAAAGGAAAAAAAACAGCCTCCGCAGACACTTCCCTATGTGTTTACAATTACCATCTTGGTGAGAAATGCCGTGGGAATTGCCGAATGTCACCCGCCCCCCGCCATCCCCACCCACACACGCTCCCAGACTCTTAATCACTTTATATCACAGACCCCCCATCCCCAAAATCAAACAACTCCCACACACACACATACACACCAAACATCCATGCCTCCAAGCTTCCATAACATGAGGTGACAATATGGCATAACATAAGGATAGAATTAAAGATAATGCCCCTACAATATTTAGACAGATCCAAGAATGACCCTGCACACTCTGGAAGATCAGGGTTCAAATCTCTTGCCATGGTTTTCTCACAGAGACTTAATCTCTAGACCATCTGGACACTTTTTCTTCCTGAATTAGAATTGTGGTGGGGAGGGGAACTTTCTGTTTGAATGACATATTACAAGAACTTTGTGTGGTAAGTATAATTGTGAATGATAGATTTGAGAGCACCCCCCTTTAATAGATCCAGGCTCATTAACACAAATAAAGCACCCAAACATAAAGAGCAGACTTATGTCTTCTTACATTGGAAACCCAGTGCTCATTAACCACTTAAACCCAATATAGTTTGTTGTACACCAAATAACGAAATAATAATCTACAAGCTCACAACGCGCAGTGATGCGTTGTGTGAGCATGTAAATCTGCTCTCTTTGCTTAATGTTGGCCTATTTTTACCAAATGTCCACCTATGTTCCCCAAACGTTCACGTGTTTATGATGAATGATCGGCCTAATATGACACGCTCAGAACAGGGACTCTAGGTCAGGGTGTACTGTATGTGGTTAACACATCATAGTAGTACTCTAGTGATGTGGGAGACCCGAACATAAAGAGTGGACGTATGTCTTGTCACACTGGGACACCAGCACTCATTAAAACATCATAATACTCTACTCAGGTCATGTGGGAGGACCACTATACATACAGACCCAGGGCCCGTTGAG
>NC_139961.1:32889404-32911904 GCF_963454915.1 Gymnoscopelus microlampas
TGTGTGTGTGTGTGTGTGTGTGTGTGTGTGTGTGTGAGAGAGCTCAGTCTAAAGCAGTTTGAGGACGCTCTTTAAACAAGGTGTGACAAAGTGGAGGGGGAAGACGGGCGGCAGGGGAGCAGACATCACACATGCACACACACAGTGTTAGGGCCACAGTGAACTGGCTTTTAGGGGCTCAAGTGGGTGATAACATCAGTGCTGAGGTGACGTTTGTCCTTCTGAGACCTGGGTCGTGATGTCCTTGTCCTGATAAGACGTGATCTTCACAGACATGCTGTCTAGGAACCTGAGCTTCCATACAAAGACCCCACAGCTGGGGGTCGAGCATTCCTATGCGCTTTCTTTTTTTCTTTACCATTTTAGACCGGAAGATCTCACAAACATTTCTGGATTAGGGCCCACTTGAAAATCTCGAAAGCGTTTGCGGCCCACCCATATGGCCACTTAAGACGGCCTGCCAGTGGCTAATCCACAGATTTGGAGCCGCTGTTCTAGACGCATTTGTTACTAGCTTAAACAAATTCAAGAATCACCAATTCAGAGAATTCCTGCATCAGTAAAGTAATCTACACAAGTATGAGTGGATCGCTAAGTATTAATATCTCAAGTGAGGACTGTGGAACAGATTTTCTCCCGGCCGGTAATAAAGAATCTATCTATGTACAGTTGAGAGAGACAGGAAGAAGGAAAGAGGGGGAGGGGGTGACATACGACAGAGACATTGAGTATAATTGTAACACAGATCGTGGTGATTATGCGGTACAAGCAATAAGTGGTTTAGCCATCGGTTCAAGTCAGGGTTGTAGTGTTGTGGGGACGTCTACTGCAGTGACGATTGTGTCCAATTCATGTGACAAGTGCTTTTCATTTGCACTTTCACCGCACTATGTTCTAATCCCAAACAAATGTTACAGATCAAGGTGCTACGAGGAAAAGACCCTGGAGGGAAATACTAAGTGTGCCTTGAAGTTTAATTTAGCCGGGTTTAACCGTAGTCAAGTATTACGCATTTTGTCTGGTTGATATGTCTTCATTTTATGTCATCTTAGTTCTTGAGAATTTGATTTAACTTTAGGTCCAACTTGGTTTGCGACGGTTCAATTGAGTTTATGTCTGTCAATGCAGTTTAGTATATTCCACCATCACTTTATTGTATACTTTAGCTAAGCTTAGTTTTAGCTTTAGTTGAATTAAATAATACTTGAGGTTAGGCAACCTTACCCTTGGACTTAACTTAAGCTAAGTTCAGATTAGTTACACCAGTAAAAATCACTGCCTTGTTGGCTGACTGGTTTCTAATGAAATGACTTAGGACATTATACAACAAGTGTTAACAATCATGGTGTAATCATCCTAAGGGAGAGAAAGGCAGGGATGGGGAGAGAGCGAGAGAGACAGAGAGAGCGAGAGAGAGAGAGAGAGAGAGAGAGAGAGAGAGAGAAAGAGAGAGAGAAAGAGAGATCAGAACGTGAAAAATGTGCTGTACAGATGTCCACTTGTTTGTTTGTTGCTGCCAACTTTTCAGCTTTAGCTACAGCTGCAAACAAGCAGAGGAGAGAGAGAGAGAGAGAGAGAGAGAGAGAGAGAGAGAGAGAGAGAAAGAGAGAGAGAGAGGAGAGAGAGAGAGAGAGAGAGAGAGAGAGAGAGAGAGAGAGAGAGAGAGAGAGAGAGAGAGAGAGAGAGAGAGAGAGAGAGAGAGAGAGAGAGAGAGAGAGAGAGAGAGGAAGAGACACAGACAGAGAGAAACCAGATGAAGGCCAGTTGCCAACTTCACTAAATTTTTACAGACTTAACTGCCAGTGTGGGAACTGGCACACACGCACACACACACGCGCACACACAAACACAAGCTAATGGCCCAGGGACAGTCCTGTCAGCTTTTATGAACATGAGCTAAGAGTCTGAGGCCGGCTAGTAACATCCAGAGACTCACACACTGTAAAATCCTCTGTGTTCATTTAACTCTGAGAGGTTACAAAATGGACCAGCATGGGGCCATTTGTACCCTCTCTGAGTTACAAATGGATAAACTTAGCACTGAGGATTTTACTGGTCTCTCCTCATCTCTGTCGTCTATGGAAGAAGGGGGACCATGGTCAATACAGAACAAATATCCTCCGGCACCGAAACGACATTGAATGCCCAACGTCAAAAGTCATTGAGGTTCCTCTTTGAACTAGGAGTGGTGTATTTCCTGCCCCCCCCCCCCCACTCCCCCCACCCCGTCTGTGCGTCAGTGCAGGGGCATCCCCCCCCAGAAACAACAAATAAGCCCAGATAGTAACCGTATCCTAATGTGTTACAGATGAGCAGGAGAGGAGAGGAGAGGAGTACTGGAGAGGCGAGGAGAGTCAAGGCAAAGGGAGGACAGGCGAGGACAGGAGAACTGGAGAGTCAAGGCGTGGAGAGGAGAACTGGAGAGGAGAGGCTAGGAGAGGAGAACTGCAGAGTTGTGATGGGTCGTTCATGATCGATTCGTTCAAAAGAACTAGTTCATTGCCACGAGCAGGAACAAACTAGTTCACTTCCCGAAGCTGTAACATTCACGCTTTCATTCATGCCCCCCCACAGTACACAGTACGGGAGGGCGGGCTGTTCCCGCGACAGACAGACAGCGGTGCGGTTGAGTTGTTTTTCACTAGACATGAACGAATCATTTGAACAAATCATTTGAATGAATCATTTGAACGGATCATTGCCGTGAACATGAACAAAATCGTTCTGCTACTGGAGAGGAGAGGAGAGGCGAGGAGAGTCAAGAAGATGTCACAGAGCAATCCATTCATTCATTCAGCCCCATGTGACTCTGCCCAGCGAACCACAGAGCACATATAATCCACTGTTCAGTGTTCAAGCCCCCCTGAACTCTCGCTGAAGACCAACTTGGTGTAGTTTATGGCATAGCTCTCTGGGGCCAGATGAGGTGATACGTGTAATCTCTCCTGTCCATCACATGTGTCTTTCCATGTCCATGTGCACTCCTGTTGTCCTTCAATCATGTTTCAATGTGTTGTGCAAGTCTAAGTGCCTGAGAGGTACTAGTGTACTCATTGTGCTCATAATGTCATTTATCGACCCCAACCTACACAAAACAACACTCATAGTGAGTTTTTACGGAGGCTGGCCTGGCATGCATTTTGCCTATTTTTCGAATAGAACAAACGGATTCATGTTAAATACTGTTGCATTAGGCAACATCCATTGTAATAATAAAATGTTATAAAAATAAATGTTGAATCAAAATACCAGCAAAGTTTGCCTTTAAAGTGAGCTAGCTGGTGAAATAAAGCAGTGTGCACAGTGCACACCGCTACCTTTTTGATGTAGGTAGGTGTGATCAAATGCAACAGTTTATTTGGTGTGTGTGTGTTTGAGAGTTCTCATTATTTTCCCATTAAGCTAATAGCTGCTATTAGCCTCACACAGATGCTTACTTTAACACACAAAACAAGACTGTCCATTCATAACATTAAGAGCTTAGCCTTCTCTCTCTCTCTTGCTCCCTCTCTTTATCTCTCTCCTGTTCATTGTCTCACCTTCTTGTCCCTTCCTCACGTACTTACTTACTCTCTCCCAATTCTCACTTTCTTTTCCAGGCAGGCACCATCTTTTAGTTTTCTTCATATATTTTACTCTCCCGTTTTATTCAGCCCTGAATTATTAGTGCCTAGACCCCCTTCGCATTTAACCACATGAACCACGGCATCCCTATTCTGGTCATGCCGAACATTTGGCCAAAAAAATGCTATTTGACGTAAGACGATAGACAAACTATATAGGGTGTTAACGTGGTTAAAACACCACACTCACCAATAATAATAATAAACTTTATTTATATAGCACCTTTTTAAACAGTGTTACAAAGTGCTTAACAACATAAAATCAAACAGTGAATCAAAGAACATAGATAATTACAACAGTAAAAATAACACATAATAGTATCAACAGTATAAAAAGTTTAGGAGGTTAAGAAAGCCTTTCTAAAAAATGAGTCTTTAATTTTGATTTAAAAATGGTGATGGAACTAGCAACCCTGAGGTCCAATGGGCCAACACCTTCCTGACACAACTACCCCAGCCCCCATCCTTAATGCACACACAGACACACGCACACACACACACACACACCTCTAGTTAATCAGTTGAAACGTAAACACACACCACACCCAACCCAGCACCTCTGGGCTAATCAGTTCAAAGGAAGATGCTATCAGACTAGCTGGAGATAGAGTCACACTGCATGCAGTCTCAGTACCCAGGCGACACACAAACCATGCTCATTCTTCTGACCCGACCCCCATTTGTAGATTAAAAGGAAGGTTAAGCACTACTAGAGGGACCTATTCATTTGGCCGCTAAGCCCCGCTTAGCATATGCAAAGGGGGGGGGGGGGGGTTCACACCAGAGATTTTGTTATGGTGAAATTAGCCCAGCAGTCATTTTAGCTTCTTTCTTTTTTTTGGGTCAATACTAGTCAAAGTTTAAGATGGCATGAAAGTCCTTTCAAGCACTTCATTTATGCATTCTCACTATTTCTACAGTCATGGTTTTAAATGGCATGTCTTGCATGTAGTATTAAGATAAATTCTACATTGACTAATTCTATTTGGTGAAAATCCACGAGTAAAAGAAACAAATAGTCGCACAACTCTCCCTGCAAAGTGAGTTTTAATAGACAAAAAGCAACATTTCCACTAAATGTCTTCTTCAGGTTGTGAAGTTCAAATCCACCACGCACACCGGTGTGGTGAAGAATATTTCGATGTCCTTAAGAGAGGTCGTTCTGACTGATATACTGTACTTAATTAACTAATGCTCACAAAGGCAAAGTCCCAACCCTTCCCTTCTACAAACATGATCTCCACCACCAGCAACCCCCCCCAAAAAATCACTGCATCACTCATTCCCAAATATACATACATGCATACACACAATGGAGGAAAGGATAGAAAGAAAACAAAGACAAAGGAGTTAAGGGGGAGAAATGACAGGATAAACACAGATGAGAGTGAAAGAAAGACCCCCTGGGGCATCCCCCCTCTGTCTCTCTGTCCATCCCACATGCTGGCCACAAACTAGGCCTAACAATGCACTGCTTTGACTCAATAAATTCAAAGTAAAGGCTGGAGGGGGGGTTCGGGGGCAGGGGGGGGGGGGGGGTCGTATGATGTGTCCCCTCGCCATCCCCCAGGCCCCCCTTCTTCCATACAAATTCAAGCCCACTTCTAAAGCCACGCTCTTCTCAAGTCGCAACCCCCCCCCCCCCCCCCCCCCCCCGAGGCGAGTGGCGTGTAAAATCCGTTTCCCGTGTTTACATTTTGTCCACGCCACAGTCGGAGTCAGACCGCGCTCAATTGATTCTCCTCAATAAAATGTCCATAAAGACGGGCCTCCCAGAGACTAGAACTTGCGATCCCTGTTATGAAGAATCCAATAACGCTGGAGCTTTTCAGCACCTTGTGATATAACCCCTTACGTCAGTACTACTGGTAAGAACTGGTCTGGTACTGACAGATATCGCCTCTCAGGACCTCTCGGGACCCTAGCTCCAAACTTAATTAACCACGTGAAGCCTAGCGTCTATATTCTGGGGCAAACATTTGGCCAAAAAAAATGACAATCTTGTAGATTAGATTTGGTGTAGAATCTACACCAAATCTACTCTACAAGATCGACAATTTTATGGTGTCAATTTGTAAAGGGACAAAAAGGAGAGAGCCTAGTGTAGACCCCCTTTGGCTGCGGAAGTGGCTAACCACTTCACTTTCAGGCGAAAATGTCGATCTTCAAGCTCACAACATGTTGTGACTATTTGATGAGCAATTAAGTATTTACAGCTTAAATGGTTGAGATCAACACTCTTGATGATCCTTTGTTGAAGCCACTACAGTCACAGGCTTAAATGAACCCGTCTGGATTCTAATTCTTAATTTTAATCAATTTAATGTAACTTTTTTTTTTTCTTACCACAAGAATTAGAAAATACAGTGTGAATCTATGAAGCGAAGAGACGATCAGATTTGCTTACAGTTTCAGCTTAACACTAAAGCTGTGAACTCGATGACGAAACAGAGGAGGCAGTGTCCACTAGAGTGTGAGAAACAAGACCATGGTGTGTGCGTGTGTGTGTGTGTGCGTGCGTGCGTGCGTGCGTGCGTGTGCGTGTGTGTGTGAGAACAGTAGGGGGATAACGAGTTGGGAGGATGGGATGAGGACGGGGGAGGGGGACACATGCTGATGACCCCTAAAGATGTCCTCTCACCCCTGGATAAGGTCAAGAGGCAAATTGGTGGGTGGGGGGAGGGCTATAAATAGAACCCCGCTCTCTTCTTCTTCTTTTCCTACCCGGGGCAAATTACAGCTCACACAAGGAAAGACAGTACACGCCTTCCAGGAATCTGAGCGTCCAGCAGTGAGACCTTTTGCCAAACCAGCGCATAGTGACGGATATGGCCGAGTTGAACCGAAGACTCACTGGCTATTTACACATTAACCACATTAACCCTGGCATCCCTATTCTGGGCAAATTCTCATGAGTTTGCTATTTCTCAGATCTTTTTCAAACTTTTCAAAAATAGCAGATCTACAAGCTCACAGTAGTGCAATCTATCAATCCATCCAGTCCTCTCTCTGTGTCTCTTACCTGGTTAGTCGGTCCAGCGGTGCGACTCGGCTCTTCGTATGCCCCAACATTCTCCCATGTGGCCACAACGGCGTGCGTGGGCGTGAACTTCGCATCTGGGAATCCTCGATGTACTTCCTGATCAGCCGAATGAATGAGAATTAGTGAGTGAATGAGTAGGTGAAGGCAGGAAGAGCAATTCAATTAACAAGTGAATGGATAACCTAATCTACACACAGATAAACACACACATACATGGTCCCCCTCCCCCACAGCCAGTTCCATTTGGTTAATTCAGTTCTATGATGAGTTATTCCCATTCTCTCTTCATTGTGACCTTGCTCAGCCCAGTGAACTTTGTGGAGTCCTAGTGCAAATGTTTTTTTAGCATTCACTTGAAAGGTTTGCTAGCTGAATCAAAAAATAATTAATGCAATGAACTCAGAAGCTTTACCTGTATGTACACAACCGTACTTATACATGTTTGTTCAACGGACCGAAATAAACAATAACTAGATAACTAATCAGTGCAGAGGTAGTCGAGTGTCGCAGGATAAAGTGGGAGTGATATTGTAACGCGACATGCTGCTTTTAAAGTCCTGGATGTTTGTTTGTATACGGCCCTCAACCTCTCATCTTTACCTGGGCCACCCTGTTGAGGATACTGGGCGTCTCCGTCAGCCTGTAGTAGATCTGTCCTTTCCCTCCGCTGGTGTCAATGTCTGCCAAGAACGGGGCGACCACGGGGAAGTCTGTGGGGAAGCCATCGTCCACATACTGCTTCTCCATGGGGAGGTCCTTGGCTGAGACGATGCCATTGGTGGCCACCTGGATACAGATACAGATACAGAGAGAGAGTTAAATAAGAAAAAGAGGTTGCGCATCAACAATTGGTTTTCTCAGTGGAGTGCTAGACCCAAAGTCAGTATACATATCAAAAAAGGAATTTTTAAAAAAAAAATCCAAAAAGGTAGCACATCCAAAAATGTCAATTAAATGGAGGACAAATTACTCACATTTCCACTTTTTTATTGGCACACCAATAAAGTGAACGCTTACGCGTTTCGGCTATGAGCCTTCCTCAGAGCATTCATATCACATCAATTCAACTCACTTTATACACAAGGTCAGAGTTCACCAACAGCTGAAATCTCAAGTCAATCACCAAGGTCCAATCACTAGTATGCAAGAACACAGGCAATTACAGGTAATTTGTGGCATATATCATAAAGTAACACATCCAATAAACAGTGAAGGGGTATCAAAGATAGTCTTAACCCAAAAAGCATTTTAAGCTATAATCGTCATTAAGTCCATTGGGTGTCATAGTGTTGAGTGTGTATATCCACTGCATTTCTCTCTGGGCCAGTTTCTTTAGAATATCACCTCCTCTGATGGGCATCACAATTTTTTCAATCCCACAGAATTTTAGTGAAGAGGGTGAACCATGATTTGCTTCAGCATAATGTTTTGCAATTGCATAATCCATATTTCCTGTACGGATTGCAGTTTTGTGCTCCGATATTCTTTGTTTGAGGGGTCTTTTAGTTTGTCCTACGTATGCTAGACCACAGGGACATAACAGCATGTAGATCACATGTGTCGATTTGCAGTTGATAAATTCACGAATAGGAATCTTCCTTCCAGTGTGGGGATGATTGAATGATTTCTTGTCTGTTGTATTGTTGCAACAGGCACAGTTGCCACATCTATACATTCCAATTGTTGTCAGCCATGTGGTCTTCTTTTGAACCATATTTTTGTACATGACTGTACCTTTGATTGTAGGTGCTCTCCTAAATGCAACAAGGGGTGGGGACTTGCAGAGATCTTTCACAGATGGCTCTGTTTGGAGCACATGCCAGTGTCTGTTGAGTATCTTTTTGATTTCTGAAGCACAGTGGTTATATTCAGTACAAAAACAAGCCCGACTTGGATTTTTTGTTTTTGGTGCATTAGATAAGAGATCAGAGCGGGAGGTGTTATTGGCATATTGTATGGCTTTCTGAATAGAATTGGAAGAATAGCCCCTCTCCTTAAACCGAGTACTCATAATGGTTTCTTTGGAGTGAAAGTCATCAAGATCTGAACAGTTACGTTTAAGCCTCAAAAATTGACCTACTGGGATGTTGTCCTTTAGGTGTCCAGGATGGTTACTGGTAGCATGCAAAATCGTATTGCGTTCCATGTCTTTTCTGAAAATAGATGTATGAATCATTCCAGTTTCATCCTTGGATATAGTTAGATCCAAATAGTTAATCTTGTCAATGCTCTGTTCACAAGTGAATTTCAGGAAACTTGAGTTGTTGAGATATATTACAAAGTCCATTAGTTCAGTCTGTGTTCACTCCAAAGAAACCATTATGAGTACTCGGTTTAAGGAGAGGGGCTATTCTTCCAATTCTATTCAGAAAGCCATACAATATGCCAATAACACCTCCCGCTCTGATCTCTTATCTAATGCACCAAAAACAAAAAATCCAAGTCGGGCTTGTTTTTGTACTGAATATAACCACTGTGCTTCAGAAATCAAAAAGATACTCAACAGACACTGGCATGTGCTCCAAACAGAGCCATCTGTGAAAGATCTCTGCAAGTCCCCACCCCTTGTTGCATTTAGGAGAGCACCTACAATCAAAGGTACAGTCATGTACAAAAATATGGTTCAAAAGAAGACCACATGGCTGACAACAATTGGAATGTATAGATGTGGCAACTGTGCCTGTTGCAACAATACAACAGACAAGAAATCATTCAATCATCCCCACACTGGAAGGAAGATTCCTATTCGTGAATTTATCAACTGCAAATCGACACATGTGATCTACATGCTGTTATGTCCCTGTGGTCTAGCATACGTAGGACAAACTAAAAGACCCCTCAAACAAAGAATATCGGAGCACAAAACTGCAATCCGTACAGGAAATATGGATTATGCAATTGCAAAACATTATGCTGAAGCAAATCATGGTTCACCCTCTTCACTAAAATTCTGTGGGATTGAAAAAATTGTGATGCCCATCAGAGGAGGTGATATTCTAAAGAAACTGGCCCAGAGAGAAATGCAGTGGATATACACACTCAACACTATGACACCCAATGGACTTAATGACGATTATAGCTTAAAATGCTTTTTGGGTTAAGACTATCTTTGATACCCCTTCACTGTTTATTGGATGTGTTACTTTATGATATATGCCACAAATTACCTGTAATTGCCTGTGTTCTTGCATACTAGTGATTGGACCTTGGTGATTGACTTGAGATTTCAGCTGTTGGTGAACTCTGACCTTGTGTATAAAGTGAGTTGAATTGATGTGATATGAATGCTCTGAGGAAGGCTCATAGCCGAAACGCGTAAGCGTTCACTTTATTGGTGTGCCAATAAAAAAGTGGAAATGTGAGTAATTTGTCCTCCATTTAATTGACATTTTTGGATGTGCTACCTTTTTGGATTTTTTTTTAAAAATTCCTTTTTTGATATGTATACAGAGAGAGAGTTATCAGACTAAATGTATTAACGTTGCATACTGAAACATCCCTGCAATGAGAACACATTTTAAACTGTTAATAAAAAAAAACGCCAAAAGGTCAGAGAGTTGGGAGTTAAAACTCTCACGTCTGAGTGAATAGAGGTCAACCCAACCACTGATTCAATCAAATTAGCACGGTGAGATTTCACCTTGTTGTCTGATTTCAGATAATAAATGGATCATATTAATCAGCGACTCAATCAAATAGCACTGTTGGGTTCACATTGTCCCTGGTGAGACAACTGATTTTTATCACTGACAAGTATAAACAGTGAGTCTGTTTCTTCATCATGAATCAAAAGCCAGAGGTCAATGATTCTGAACTCCACTAGTAGTAGGCCTAGGCTCTATCAAATCCATGATCATGATATCACAACATGTGCTCTGCTTGTATAATGAAAAGTGAATAAAAGACACCACTGGAATTTAAATGGTTCTGACAAGTTTACAACTATGTTGTTTATATGCTTTGGAATTGATTTAAACAACAACAAAATACAGTCACTGACTCATGTTTTAGTTTGGACTGTAAGCCTGTCTACATTGCCTCCACTGCCAACCCAGCCTCGTGCTTATTTTAGACTTTCTTCACTCACTGCAAAAGCTTACAGTACATGTCATTAACCGCATATTCTTATTTCCTGTTCTTTTCTGCGGTAAAACAAAAATAGCAACAAACTTGTCCCAAGCTTAAAACTTACAAGCTGACCATAGGGTTCTGCTGAAAGAAGTCACCCATGTAATTAATTACCCCCCCAGGAGACAGTGAGAAAGAAGAACATTGGAATAATAGCCTAATTGAACATATCTATTTCCATCATTCACAGAAAGCCTAAAAATTGCCTGCAAAGTTTAAATTGACAGAAATTACCTAAACTATATTCACAAGAAAGTTAACTTTACTACCCCAATTACTATTTGAAGAGAATAATCATAATAACTCTAGCTTTCATGGAGTCGCCAATAGGCTTTTTTAATATATACAAATTAAAGTTATTTGAGTGTGATTATCTCATCTTCATTTTCCCATACTAACTCATGCCTCCCAATCATGGTTACAATATTTCACATATTTGCCAGCAGGTAGTCTACAAAGCAAAGCATCATGATAAGAGCATAATTTATTATTATTAGTTGAGTTATGAATATTTCACATAGCTCATTGTATAATTTAAAATACTCATCATAAAACAATGTCAGATATACTCACATATAGCTGAGTGAAGTGGGAGCTGTAGAAGTAGAGGGGTCTGGGCAGGGCCAGGACCGTGGCGGTCTCATCGTCTCCCTCGGCCAGGGTCAGGTCTCCACTCAGAGACCCATAGGGGAACATCTCGGTCCTCTGGATGGCTGTGACCACACACACACTGCAGCATAAACCCAGCAGAAATAACCTGAACTTCTCTCTCGCCATTGCAGAGCCGGGTTACGTACGTTTAAAGTCAACAACTTTGCATTGAGCGATTGCAAAAAGTTTGTGTGCGGCAGTTTTAGAGAGTTCACACAGGTTGCGTTGCGCGCACTGGTAAAGCAGCGGTGCGTGCGTGTGTGGAGAGGGACAGATGAAAAGAGAGACAGAGAGAGAGAGAGAGAGAGAGGGATGGTGCTGCTGCAGAGTAGACCGACTCACTCCTACACACCTCCTGTGAGTCCTGTCTGAACTCTGAAGTTACTTGACTGTGAGGGAGGGAGGGAGGAGCGCAGAGGAGGTGTTTAGGCAGGTCTGCGGCCGTTTTGATTGGACACGACTGGTCTGAGTGACATGAGGACAGGGAGTTAGAACGGTAACCGGAAAACTCGCCCCAAAATACAGTCGCCCCCATTTTTTCTTCGCCGACCGCTCGCAACCAGTGGTTCTTGTATTCGTTTTACTGAGATTAAGGTTATGAATATGTTTAGGGTTAGGCATAGTCTTACTGAGGTTACGTTTAGGAATAAGGTTAGGTTTATCTTAGGCATAGTTTTACTGAGGTTACTTTTAGGAATAAAGTTAGGTTTAGGCAGTTTTACTGAGGTTAGGTTTAGGAATAAGGTCAGGTTTAGGCATAGTTATACTGAGGTTACGTTTAGGAATAAGGTTAGGTTTAGGAATACCTGGTGGCGGCCGTTCCGAGGTCCCCGGATTTGGCTCGGCAGCCCGGGGCGAGCGTGTTTTGGGGCGAGCGTTCTTGTATTAGTTGGAACAACTTGGAAGCCACATCTGGCTCGCATTAGGACAAGACAAATAGATCATTTTTTAATCCGGATGTAACTCTATCTCTTTTTTACAACAACGAAAAAGTCACATTGCGTAATTTTGTTACGCATATGCGTGCGTGCGCACGTTTTCTTAAATTGTAGCCTACTCTTAAGAAATTAAATGAATGTATTTTTCAAGGGTAGCCTAGTTATGATCAAACAATTTGACTGAACTTTCTCATCATACAGCAGCAATGCAAGACAGCTCGTATAAGTTGAGCCTGTCTTTATGACTTTAGCCTACTTCACGTGATTTTCATCATTTATTCACCTGACCAATAAGTGCCACTGCCCATTTATTTATTTACCACAATTTGTTTCTGCACAAGGTATTTTGTTTTGCCAATGCTGTTCTATTGAAAGAACAGCAGATTATTTCAGGGCGGTTTACAGTCAAACCGCCCATACCATCATAATGTTAAAATTGAAAAGTTAAGAATTTTAACAAACTATTTGGGAAAAGATCGATGGGGAGTAATTTGTTATTGCTTATTGTCGTGTTACATGTCTTAATCTATTCCACTTTGATTATTTCATGTGTTAATTAATTAAAGTTGGCAATCCATTTAATATGGATGATAAATGGAAAACACATTGGAACCTTTAAATGAATGTCGTGCGCCATCTAGTGACTTCAATTACTCAATGAGAGGTTTAACATTCTTTACTTTAAAAAATCTGATCTGATGAATAAATTCATCAGATCTGGTGGAGATGAGGCAGAGGCTCCAACTTTATGGGGGGTAGAGTGGGGGCGGCTGAGAGGCTCCGATTGTAGGGGGGCTCAGCCCTAAATGAGAATGTGACATGCTAACAGTGACTTGTAAGTGTTTAACTCCCAGTCTAATTTCACTGTATCGTAATTCATACATTAACACTTTTCTATATAGCCTATATTTTAAATTAAAAGTACAATTAAGTGCTTTGATTAAGTAGGCCTATCAGTTGCAGTAAGTATAAAATGTGTTTTACACCACAATAGCGTTTTATAGGCCTACATACTGTGTGAGAGAGTTTCAGAGTATTTCAATTGTGAATATAAAGACTTTTGTAGTCTACATCTTATCTAACTCGTCTTAAACAGCCTAAATAAGAAATAGCCTTTTATTAGTCCTCCTCTGTATGTTAACATATTCTTATAGCTGCTGCAATTTATTTTACAAATATAGGGAAGCATGATATGAGTATGCGACTAATGTTTATTGGTTTCAAATAAGGTTGTTGTCATAATGTTGAAAAAGGGTGGTTAATGTAGGCTATGTTTTGTAATGATAATATAATCCAAATCACAAGTAACAAGAAAAGTTTTCAAATAATTGTAGTGGAGTAAAAGTAGGCTACACTATTTGTCTCTGATATGAAGTGAAGTAGAAGTATAGAAAATTGGAAATACTCCAGTAAAGTAAACGTACCTCAAAATTGGACTTGAGTACATGTACTTAGTTACTTTCCGTTTCTACCACTGACATTTGCTGTTGCCTCTTGTGTCCATTCTTGTTTCAAATGTGAAGTACTCCCTCTTGTGGTAACTGCTATAAATGTTTTTCTTCTGATGCAGAATAACCGCTTCAACTGCTGTTTCACATGGGGTTTCATTAGGCCCTCTTCACCCAGGCAAAACACCTGAAAAACTGCAACATTAATGTAAAATAAGATATTTTGAACACAAATTATTAAACCTTGATAGCCATTTTGGATGTATCCCTTTAAGTGTCCTCATGAAATGTCCATAATAAACCGAAATTATAATAATGAATTGCACAAACAAAACAAAGTAATAAATAAATAGTGACATACATGTGCGCCTTCTGCTCAGAATGTTCATGAGTAATTACTTTTGTTATATTTTCAGAGACTTTTCACTGACATAAAAAAGAGCTCCTTCCCAATCCCACCTGTAACTCAGTGGTTCTGATGACATGCACTTAATCACCCTTGATCAGGGGTCTTCAACGTTTTTCAGCCCAAGGACCCCTCATCTGAGAGAGAGATGAATCAGGGACCCCCACTACATATTGTATTGTGTATAGAGATTAAACTTTTTCATAAATTTCATAGCATATTTCAATAATTTCATAGACTTGTTAGACAGCATTATCATTGTGTAGCATTGTGTTGGGTTCATGTTAAGATGTATCTTTGGGACAGTTAACCACTTAAACCCTCAATACTTTGAAAACTTGTACTTGGTTTTCTCTTTTTTTCCTTCTACACCAAACCTCTTTCTCTTTGCCAAAAATAGCCGATCTACAAGCTTGTAGATCTGCTATTTTCGGCTAATGTTCCCCCTGTTGAAGACCCCTGGCAGATCAATCCAACCTGTGAACTCAATGTTCCTGCGATTAGGCTTGTGTCACACGATATCAGCCCATTCAATATAATGTAATGACTTAAATAAAATATAAAAATATACACTACCCTTTTATTGCAACAGCTAGCCTACAGTATAACAGATAATTGTGAGCTCTTTCTGAGAATTTCACTCATGCAGCCTACAGAAAACAAATTATCATATGCATAGCCTGATAAAAAAAAAGTTGAAGAAAGAACGAAAGAACATTTCAGATAACAAGAGGGCAATATCAGATATCTCCATTATACAAATATAAAGACAGTAACATGTTATACACGTAGTGGTTTAATAATGGATACATTAAATATTGAATCGGTAACTTCAACCTTTCGGATACTTCCATGAAAGTCCATGGATCATAACGGAAATGTTACCATGAGCCTGTTACCATAAGTCTATCTTTAACCTAAGCTTTTCATGGTCTCCGTTTCAGCAAAGGTGCCTATGGTATCAGTCTGGTGGGGTCAAGTGTATAGCCGTCCTGTGCCACTCTCAGATTCCCACAAATTTCATTATCATGGTCAAGAGGTCGGGGTTCAAAATAAACTTCTGCTGAGTCCACACACACACACACACACACACACACACACACACACACACACACACACACACACACACACACACACACACACACACACACACACACACACACACACACACACACACACACACACACACACACACACACACACACACACACACACACACACACACACACACACACACACACACACACACACACAGTATCTTCCATGGTGGATTTAATGATTATATGGTGTGGTTTGTTGTCAGATTCGATGTCCCTTTTTCAATATGGGTACCGACAATTCAACATGTTCTATGTTTTCAGATCTTTTTCCATGTTCCCGCCATTTCTTTTAAATTAAGGACAGTTAATAAAACAATGATCATCCACAGCAATTGAGTTTCTTCAGGAAGATGATTTGCATAGAGGGGAGACTTTGTTTGAGGGACACAGTTCAGTGCGCAGGGAGAGTTTATAGTTGTGCAAGTTGAACCCTAAAGCTTGTTCCTTATGATGACTTCCAAAACCATGTATTTGACCACCATCTTCTTGGCATGTACCGTGTGCATTCAAGGTAATTGTCTTCCCTTCTGTCTGTCTGATTACCGTATATTGATTTGTTTACATCTTTTTTATATATTAATATATTGTATATTTGTTTGTTTCCAGAAACATGCATGGGTCAGCCCCAGGTCACTGTGACTCAGACTCCTCCAATGAAAGATGTTAATGTAGGAGACTCAGTGAGTCTAGCATGCAGACTGAGTCTTCGTACTAGTGTGGGTAGAACTAGTTACTGCAACCCTCCTTGTGTGTACTGGTACCAACAGAAGTTTGGAGAAGTTCCTAAACTCCTCATTTATTCCACAAACACCCTTCAGTCAGGAACTCCGTCCAGATTTAGTGGTAGTGGAAGTGGGACAGACTTCCAGGAGGAGCGCTGACCATCAGTGGAGTCCAGGCTGAAGATAAAGGTTTTTACTACTGTCAGAGTTTTCATTGTGATGGTCATAAATGTGTGTTCACACAGCGATACAGAGTCATACAAAAACCTCCCTCAATTAAAGAGGAAGTGACTGGAACAACTCAATGGGACTATGTGATAAAAGATTTATAGAATATGAAGAAGTCAAAGCCGGATTCACAATCAGGTGTAATTTTTGCTCTGCCTGGAACTTTGGAGGATGGAGAAGAAGTACATACATATGTAGATTCATAGACAGTTACATAGACAGATGGATTGACAAAGAAAACAGTGGTCCAGGTTGAATTGTTGTCAAAGTGCATGTTCAGAAAATGTGCCAATTATACACGTATATCAAAATTAAACATCTTCAATCATGTCACACACCAGATTTTGTTTTATCTTTTACCTTCTGGGAATTTAGTTTCAATGAAGAGAAGAAGGTATCGTATCATAAGAGACAAGTTAGCTTAGAATAGATCAAACAGATTGAAAGGTTTTATCTGGGATTTTGACACAGCCAATTGATATGTTGAATAATGCTAATTGATTGGCCCTATTAAATGTTCTCTATGAAATGGATATTACATTTATAATTTCTACCACTATCACCTCGGATGAGGTGATAGGCGTCTCCAGTCATCTCAATCCTCCATACTGTACATCTGGCCAGCTCACCAGTATTTATCCAATAGATTAGAGTCAGTATCCATTAGATTGCAGTTCTTAACAAACTCTGAGACATTGCCGTCTGGCCCAGCACTTCAGAGTGCATTTGGCCATGGTGAATTCCTTGAATGTAAAAGGGACCATCATCGATGCTGAGATTTGTAAGGACTGCTGGTATTTCTTCCTCAGCTCCATCCACTGTCTGGTGTGTGCCAAGGAGGTTCCAGAAGTAATTGATATAATATATATCAGATATCTTATAATATTCTACATAACTACTCACAGTTCTTTTCCCCCCTTATTTTTTAACTTGCCACCTGCAGCAGATAATTGAACAAAAAAGTGAATCAAGAAGAAATGGCTTGAATGGGCAGTAAGGGAGTTTTTTTTATATGGATCTTCATCACTACTACATGAACACATTTTGTTCAGATGCAGTGTAAAGTCTTACAGTAATAAACTCCTGTATCTTCATAGGGAACTCCACCGATGGCCAGTGTGAAATAACGCCAAGATCCACTGTTGCTACTGAACTGAAATGGAGTTTATGTGTGTTTATGTGTACAGCATGTTGGGAACAGGTCTATGGATTGCTGCTGGATTAACAAAACTCTAGGCTACTCACTAACAAGGAACTAGGATCCAGTTATCATGACTAAAGCAACATGGATCAGCTAAGACATTGATGATAATGTAATCAATGTCTTTGATCCAAGTGTATTTACTAGTCTGTGTTTATGCAGCAGTAGAATACAGTCATGTGCAGTAGATGCTTGTGTAGATACCACATTTAAATGTGATAATGAAAGTTAATAGAATCAACTGCATCTCTCTCTCTCTCTCTCTCTCTCTCTCTAAAAGTCCATGCCACTCTCAGATTCCCATAAAAAATAGTTTTTTCACTGTCATGGTCAAGAGGTCATTTTTGGGGGTACAAAACAAAGCGTGCACGCACACACACACACACACACACACACACACACACACACACACACACACACACACACACACACACACACACACACACACACACACAGACACACACACACACACACACACACACACACACACACACACACACACACACACACACACACACACACACACACACACACACTACAAATAATAAATAATAATTGTATAGTATGATGTGGTTTGTTGTAAGATTCTACATTCATCTTTTTATATGGCTACTTACAATTCAACAGGTTACGAAATTATGTTTTAAAATCTTGTTCCATGTGATGTTCTGCCCCATCCCCTATCATCCTTCACACTAGTTGAGTTTCTTCAGGAAGATGATTTGCATAGAGGACACTTTGTTTGAAGGACACACTTCAGTGCTCAAGGAAGCGTAGTATATAGCTCTGCAAGCTGGGCCCTTCATGACTGAAGGTTGTTTCTTGTGATAACAGCATCCAACACCATGTCTTTGACCACCATCTTCATCTTGACATGTGCTTTGTGCGTTCAAGGTAAGGTCTATTCTATTGTCTTTCCTTCTCTCTGTCTTATTATATTTATTATCTATTTGTTTATATATATTTTCATATATTCATGTATTTATTTGTTTCCAGAAATATGGGGCCAGATCACAGTGACTCAGACACCATCAGTGAAAGCTGTTAATGTAGGTGACACAGTGAGTCTAGCATGCAGACTGAGTCTTCCTACTAGCTGGTCAAGCGGTACTGCCTGCAGCCCTCCTTGTGTGTCCTGGTACCAACAGAGGATTGGAGAAATTCCTAAACTCCTCATTTATTATACAAAGACACTTCAGTCAGGAACTCCGTCCAGATTTAGTGGTAGTGGAAGTGGGACAGACTTCACGCTGACCATCAGTGGAGTCCAGGCAGAAGATAAAGGTGTCTACTACTGTCAGAGTGTACACGGTGGAGGTGGTAGCCTTGTGTTCACACAGTGATACAGAGTCATACAAAAACCTCCCTCAATTCAAGAGGAAGTGACTGGAACAACTCAATGGGAACTGTCATTGTCACTATATAAGATTCATAGAATTATGAAGAACTCAAAGGATCAGATGTCATTCTCCTTTTAAAGGTGGACAGATAAACAGATGAACAAATAATGAAAATTACATAGATTCATAGACAAATACATAGAAAGATGGATGGAAGTAGGTGTACAGCATGTTCCCAGGACCCACAAGAAGGCTTGGGTCTTCTATGGATTTGTGTTGGTACCCGTAAATGCTGATTTGACACTGGATGGCTCCTGCATTTGTGCAGAAGTCTAGGGCCCTAGGCCAACCCTGGACTACACTGGATTTATTTTACAAAAAGCCACAATACTCACAACAAGGAACCAGGACGCTAAAGCAACCACACATGGATCAGAAGAGGGATTTGGGACTTATGTGGGAGAATGGTCCAGGAACTGGTTGCTATTTGGTTTGTTGACAAGAGTGCTGTGGTGTTAACCAGCCTGTGTTCCTGGATGAGACTGAATTTAGGGTTTGTCTATAAAAAAAAGTTCAGGAACCCTTAAGTGGATTATTGAACCAACTGATTGATGGCGCACGCGTGCGTGCGCGCAACTTACAAGCGCATAGAAACTACTCAATATATTGGGCAACATATTAACACTCTGGCCTATATTGTGAGAGAGGAGGCTGAGTGGAGTCACTCAAGTGGAAAGGAGGTTTTTGTACGACGGTTTACCAGACTGTATCACTGTGGTGGCCTTTCGGTGGCGGCACCAAAGTCATTGTCAAAAGTAAGTATTAATGATCTTGTTCCATTTACCTTCATAGTTTGTTGATTACTGGCCTGTGTTATAATTTGTTCTAAAATGTGATTGAATGCTTTTGATCCAAAACAGTTGAAGTCAATTTATATAGATTTTGTTGGCATGAATCTTACTTCAATAAGCAAAATACCTGTAATATTTACAGTTTTGTATTTAGAAACGTTGAATAATTTATCAGTACAGCATTACAATAGGTTAAGTAATTTTTCAACTCAATGGAACAACAGTGTAATATCAGTGTGAATTATGTCAATATCCTTATTTATTTGTATTACAAATGTAATAGTTCTGGTCTGTGATGATAATAGAATAATAATCCCTTTTATGTAGCATTTCTTTTACATTAGTTAAAGCTGCATATGTAACTTTCCCCTTCTACCCCAAATTTGAACCTGGTATCCCATGTGCAAGTGCTGAATTTTTTCAGCAGGTCAAAATTTGTGTCAGATCCTGTGTGATCCTTTGACAAGATCTAAATGTCTCAATAGAAGAGCAGGGACCAAGACCACCCCAATTATATTGTATTAACATACTTTACCATACAGATTGGATAAAATTACATTTTATTTATCTAAAAAGGTTACATATATAGTGCTGCTTTATTTAATATAGAACTCTAAGAAATTGCAAATTCAGTGAAGTAAAAAAATTATAATCTGGCTCTGATCTACAGTACATGCTAGTTATTCAGTTAATATAATTGACGGTCTCTTTCTGTGCACTGTAGCTTTATCTACTGTTATTTACACTACTTTGGTGTTAATGTAATGCCTTTGTTCCCTCTGTATTTATTAGTCTGTCACTTTGTAGTAGTCCACAGTCATGTGCAGTGCAGTATGCTTGTGTTACAGTAGATGCCACATACATTTAAAGTTAATAGAACTGTATGTCTTAGTTTTGTGTACTTAATTTTGTACTTGTTTTACTGTATGTGATTATATGCCAGTTGTACGTTCAAAGTCAAGTTACGTTTTTTTTTCTGTACAGCTGGTGTCTTGGTCAGGCCCTCTGTCTCTCTGCATCCTCCGTCATCTGAGCAGCTCTCTGCTGGGGACTCGGCCACCCTGGCATGCCTGCTCAGTGGCTACGACCCCCCAGGTGCCCAGGTGAGCTGGGAGGTGGACGGGAAGCAGGTGACGGACGGGGTCCTGACCTCAGAGGAGGTGGAGAAGAACGGCCGTTGCGGCCGCAGCAGCACCCTGACCCTGAGCAAGGCACTGTGGGAGCAGGGTGAGGTGTTCACCTGCAAGGTGGACCATGAGGGAAACACACAGCCCACTGAAATTACCAGGACACAGTGTGGGAACTAGAGAGCTGTTCACACAGCACTTCTGAAAATGTATGCCTTTATAGAAGGAACAAAAAAGCAAATAAACGCATTTGATGTTAAGTGATGTCATTGTTTGTTTTTTAACAAACATTAATACTGTCACAGTGTCAGAGGCAGAGAGCTGCTTGTCTTCTAAATGCTTCTAAAACTCAATGACTGTTGCTTTATGTTTAGAAAAGAGTAAATGTTGTCATTAGTTATTAGTTTGGACATTAAACCCATTGACAGTCAATAGAGATTGTCCATTGTGTCCATTGTTCAGAAATCAATACAAAATAAGAGAAAAACAACAAGAAGTTATTAATTAAGGAATGTCTTTGTTTGTTATTAATACCTATACTTATAGGGTGGGATGTAAAGAGATGCTACTGGCCTTGCTCAACGCATAATGAATGGCCTTTATAAAAATGAAAGCAAATGAAAAGAAATGTTGATTAAGTAAGCATTTTGTCATTCATATTAACTCTAACACTGTGTGGGTTGTAGAAATATGCTTCATTTGATTGGATGAGCGCATCATCCAACACATAAAGATCTATGGCTTTATAAAACAAACATCAAATGAAAAATATGTTAAGTGAACCTTTTTATCATTAATGCACTCACAGTGTAAGGAGCCAGAAGATGGTGTGGATTAAATAATGTCATTGTTTATTTGGAATACATCTGCATTGCCTGAGTTCTTTAGACACATCAAATAGTACCTGGTCTGTCATCAAATATAGTTGGATAAACAGCAGTAACAGCAGAATTGTATTTTATTGATTGATGAAGCAGTAATCTTATTGCAGGTAGATCATTTAAAAAAACTAATTTAATTATTGGAATAGATTGTGTAGAAGACCACATACATATACAGTAGTCAAGGTGGCATACATACAGTCAAGATTATAGTCAAGATGTTTCACTTTAATAAAAGTTGTTCTTCGTCTCTGACCCTGTTCCATGAAGCGTTCTTGATATATATAGTGTCTTCTGTGTTTGTAAAAGTAGAGTGAGTCTCTGAGGGACGGACAAGTGAACATGTGGGAGCAGTGATGCTCTATTCTGGTCAGCAGCCCAAATCACTGGCACTGTACCATGACTATGTAAATCAAAGTCTAAAGGAAACATCTGCTCAATTCAAGAATTTATAGAAGTGATTCCTCTGGCCTATGCTGATCTGTTGAAGATGTTCTTGTCACATAGGCCTGTTAAAAAGGGTATATTCAAGACTATCATTCCATTATTTCTGTGGATCAGAAACACTGCTCAGAACAGTAACTTGATCAACATGAAGTCTATTCTAGTGCGTCGATCTATTCTGGTTTCTGGTCACAGGACAAACCAGTGAACCTTGAAAGATGCAAATCTCAGTTTGAGTCCCCTGGGACAGCTGACAGGCTAACAGTTTGCACCGTTTCACTTTCCATTGAGCAGATGTTAAATGACACTGTACTCATATTTCGTACTGATACGGTCATCATATTTTAATGTGAAAACAAATCACTTGAG
>NC_139961.1:32916904-33046904 GCF_963454915.1 Gymnoscopelus microlampas
ATTTGTACACTCTCAGAGTTATGGGGCTCGATAAAATTAAACGGTTTGAGAACCACTGACAGTAACATTAAGAATAATGTTCTCTGCGACCGGGCACCTTGTCCACTGGTCCAAAGGGCAGGAAAACTAGAAAGGAAGGGTCCTGGACCAACGCATTCTCACTCTCAAGTCATCGGATTTGACCATACGGACAGACAGGACTCATGAAAGATGAGATGAGTTGGTTTTGCAGAAAACATACATTTCTGGTCCAGTGTTGTCATGGGACTCATGTGTTTTGAGCTGTTATAGAATAGATGTTCCAAAACAGCTATTCAACTGTAAAGTCTCACAGTCATAATAACGGATTCTGTTTCAGGATGAACTCCCCCCACAGAGGCACATTTCTCAATATTATTTACCACATCTGAATGACATTATCTGTGGTCCAGAAGCTGTTGGCCACACACACACAAGTCACACACGCACGCATGCACGCACACACACACGCACAAACACCCACAGGGTCATAAATTGTTTTAATGTACTGCCTGGCTTCAATCTCAAACACTATGAAAGAAGGGTTGGAATGACTACATAGGATTTATGTATATGAAAGTTAGCTAAAATAATGATCAAATTAATCATGTATACCTAATATTTCTTATACTATTATTATTGAAGCAAACTGTACATTTTGCCTGTAAAGACTAAAGTCAGAGTCAACATTATCAACAATATACCGAGATACATCCTTCCAAAACGTGTTAGTGTGGGTACAATTTCAACACACACACACACACACACACACACACACACACACACACACACACACACACACACACACACACACACACACACACACACACACACACACACACACACACACACACACACACACACAGAGGGGGTGGGTGTGTCCATGCATGGTGTGACGTCACTAGCGCACTCCCTCAGCTCTACCGTCCATTCACTCTTCATTCTGACACACAGCGCGCCACGCGCTTCACCTCAGCAGAGCAACAGGAGCCGTCAATACACTACAATACAGGACTGTGTGACTGGACACCTATCTGCATTCTTGGAGAAAACACGTTGTGAAAAGAACTTTATTTTTTTTAAAGATTCTAAATTGGGAGAAAAAAGTTGTGAAAAGTAGATAACTTTATTTATTTTTCCCCTTTAAAAAAAAGAGAAGAGAAGATTGTAAATTGGGACTCATCCACGATCCACGAGGGATGATGCCTGCGTTTCGCGCAACAAATAGAGGTAAACGAGACAATCCATATGTTTGGACAAACCCCAGGATATTTAGTGTTATAGTTTTCTATATTAACACGTGCTTGGACTTTTGATTTTGTTTCGTGGACCCGATCGTGCAGATCATGTGGAATCATGTTTCATACACACTAGCATTTTATTGTATCGTTTGATTTGATTCAGGGACTTGTTTTGCACTAAACACTAAACAACTGTCTGCATTTAAAAACACATAATAGCCCGAGTCTGGGTCTTTGGGACTTCCTTTATTTTTGTACAGAAAACAGAACGAGTCACAGTTGGTTGGTGTCTAATACTTTCAGAAGCTGTTGGGGAATATGACTACACAAGTGGACAAGACTCATCTTTGGTGTTTTGGTCAGAAAACATTTCACTGCCATGGTAGGTGAGTCAGTCAGTATGCTGCTGATCGTTGCAAGTGAAAGGAAAAAGTACTCAAATGTTTTACGTCAGTAAAAGTACAAAAGTATTGGTATCAAACTATACTTATTCATTATATGTATAAAATGTATATAAATCTTTTGAAAATAGCAGATTGTGCAGCTTGTAGATCTGCTATTTTCAAATGGCTGAAATCTATATAGGTCTGAAGTGATTAATGTACAGTATGTTTTGTAGTGGAGTAAAAGTACAATATTTGCCTCTAAGATGTAGTGGAGTAGAAGTAAAAGTACTGAACATTGGAAATACTCCAGTAAACACTGGGAGTAAAGTACATTTTACTCATGTTTGTACAGTACTTGAGTAAATGTACTTAGTTACTGAAGTCAGTGTGCTGATCGTTGCAAGTGAAAGGGAGAGAGAGAGGTGAAGAAACAGCCAATTAACTTTTTTTAACAGTGTTAGTCATTGTGTTGGTTATTCCAACACTCCGGTTGAATCGGTGTATTTCCATTGCTTTTTTGACAGAAGAAATAATGGAGAATGAGAGATAGAGTGATTCACGATGATGATTCACATCATGTCACTTTTATATGACTTGCTGCAGGCTAGTATAGGCCTATTTGAGAAAATTAAGCCTTATTTAGTGCTGGTCTCTGAGCTTTTCTAAAAGACATTGAGATGTAGCTTGAGGTTTCACAGCTCAGAGCTCATGGTTAGTTGAATTTCAGCACTGGAATTAACATTGGAAACAAAGCTATTTTTCCTTCTAACTTAAAATCTTTTTTTGTTTCTATCAGGAGCCACCGGTGGACATTAATTCATAAGTGGTTGAGCTAAAAGCATCGTTTTGTTTGGAACCCCCACCCTTGTCCAGCATGGAGATCAACTACGACTCCTGCCATCGCAAGCTCCACATCGACGGCAGGTCCAGCCCGATGATCAGCGCCATCATGTTTGCCGCGGGGGTCTTTGGCAACGTGGCCGCCCTGGTGCTCCTGGAGATCCGACGCAGGCGCTCGCAGGCGCGCCGGTCCCTCTTCCACGTCCTGGTCACCTGCCTGGTGGTGACGGACCTGGCCGGCACCTGCCTGGTCAGCCCGCTGGTCCAGCTGTCCTACCAGCTAAACACCACCCTGGTGGGCATGACGGTGGGCAACTCCACCTCCTTCAACTCCACCTCGCACATGGCCTGCGAGTACTTCGGCTTCAGCATGACCTTCTTCAGCCTGGCAACGCTGTCGGTGCTCTTCGCCATGGCGCTGGAGCGGTGCCTCGCCATCGGCCACCCCTACCTGTACAGCCAGCACGTCACCAAAAAGTGCGGCTACGTCACCATCCCCTCCATGTTCCTGGTGTGCATGCTGTTCTGCCTGCTGCCGTTCCTGGGCTTCGGTGACTACGTGCAGTACTGCCCCGGCACGTGGTGCTTCATCGACATGAACCCTGCGGAGCGCGTGCACCGCGCGTACGCCAACCTGTACGCCACCGTCATGCTGGCGCTGGTGCTGTCCATTGTGGCGTGCAACGGCTTCGTGGTGTACCACCTGGTGAGGATGTACCAGCGGAGGAGGAGGAACGGGGGCTCCATGTCGGCGAGCACGCGCTCCAAGAGCGACCGCAGGGTGCCGTCCATGGCGGAGGAGGTGGAGCACCTCATCCTGCTCGTCTTCATGACCTTCATCTTCATCATCTGCACGCTGCCGCTGGTGGTGAGTGAGCGAGAGGACTTATACTGTACTCCACACACAGTCAGCAATGCTTGATTTATATTTGGTTGTGCATTGCGTCGCGCACCGAAAATAGATGATCTTCAAGCACACCCTCAAAAGTTAAACGAAAATAGATAATCTACAAGCTCACAAGCTCACCGAAAATAGACGACCAGCAAGCCGCGTTGTGAGCTTGGGTCGTCTATCTTGGGTGCACGACACCTGCACGCAACTAAGTATTTAAATTAAGCATAACGGAGCACTACTGCCTGCCACTCTTTCTGCACCTACACATACTGTACACACATAACATGTTAATATGCAGACACACATACCTTATGGGTCCATTTTTACATTCCCTGACATAAATGATCACTCAGGATTTTAAAGTACTGTATGCACAAATCTCTGCCTCAATTGACTCTTGTAGATAGACAGAGACACGCGCACGCACACACACACACACACACACACACACACACACACACACACACACACACACACACACACACACACACACACACACACACACACACACACACACACACACACACACACACACACACACACACACACACACACACACATGAATCAAAGGCAGCATGACATCCAGGTGTCAATTCTGCGTTGTCAGACATCACAAGCTGCTGACCTTCAGTGACACATGGGGTCAGTTGAGATCATTAGGGCTAAAGGGCTCGTCACTATTACTTAACACAACAGGTCCGAGGGCTCGATCGATGCACTTAACAGCACTGATTGATCCCAAGCTTTCTGGATGGAGTGTTTGCCATGATTTTGTGGGAATACATAATCAAGTATAATTAATCTGAAAACCAAGTCAATTTACAGTAATAGTAGGTGGTACTGTATGTATCAGCACGCACACCTGTTTTCTCCCCAAATGAGTCATTGCTAATTCCCCCATACTGTGGTCCTGTGCTGAGCAAGCACACTGCTGTACCTTAAGATAAGTCCAGGTGTGCCTTGAGATTTTGTGACAACCACACATGAAATACAGTATATACAACTATACAAAAAGTTAGGCATATTTTTTCATGTACTACAGTATATCAGTACTTTGTGTGTGCACTCATTTCCCAATACAGAGGCAAGCTCTCAACACGTATATATGAATACAGGTGTGCCTTGAGATTTTGACTTGCCCATTGTTGTGCCTTGGGCACATACAGTACACATGGAGTCACCAGACTCTTCTCACCTGACAGTGAGGCGTTTCACAAGGCGAGCGTAAGGTTCACCGTGGTCCGGAGGTTAATGCAGTCTCCTCCAGATCCAGACCATTCCGATAAGTGTGTTGATTCTGATTACTTCCCTCAAAGAATAGCCTGCCTGCTGTTCATTTTCTTTTACGGCGTGGCCACGGGCCAAGCACTCCAAACCAATTACAGTTCATGCCACTATGTATTTGATGTCACAAAACAGAATGACCTGCGGCCATAAAAGCCTGAACATGCCTGATTAAGTAAAAGTTAAACTCGAAGAGGATTCAATTCGGATCATAGTTGATTATCTATGCAAACAAATATCTCAGCATTGTTTTAGTGAAGCACTGTTGTTGCTATTCCATGTGGCCAAAGGAGGCGTAGATCATTACCACACTAGGACATGCACTAGCCAGGCTGTATACTGCGGCTTCATCACTTAACACCACATTGTTTTTATATTTTCACACAAAACATTTCCCTATGCCACCAACACCCTCACCCAGCTCAGGCCTCAAAACCCACCCAGGGGAGAAGGGAGATAAAAAAATAAATAGATCGTAAAAAGACGGGAGGGGGGAAGGAGGTCCTCTTCCACATATGGAGAAATGTTGAGCAAGTCAACATATTGCAGAAAAGGACTACATGTATGTTTTTATCAAACCTGAGACTATATAGGACTTTGACCAATCAATTTTGTGTCAGGGGTTTGGGAGTTCACTTAGAATTCAGTTGGCTCAGACGTCTGGCTGGGGAAGTTGTGAAAGCCAGGGCTCACCGCGGTGCAGCTGAGACGCTGCTATCAGGCAGCGTGCCAAAGATGGCTGATAAAGAATTAGGAACAATGACCACATCATAATCTTGGCTTAAGGTTTTAAAGATGTTCGACCAGAAGGTTATCAACTTGGGATAAGACCAGAACATCATGTCAATGTGATTAGCAGGGGATTGTCTGCACCTATTGCAGGCATTACCGACACTGGGATATAATAATAACGCAGTGGTTCCCAAACGATTTAGCTCAAGACCCAAAAGAGAAATGTTACTTTGCCCGGGACCCAAACTAGTGAAAATAGCAGATGCTATTTTCACTATTTTCACACATTTTAATTTGGAGAGGTGAAAGTTTTGATGAAAAATGTATCTTTGATAACTATCACCTTGATAGCTTGTAATGTTCATGGTCAAGTTCTTGTCAGTAATATCAAGCCTGATATCTAGTAGTTTAGGTGTTGCTGTGATGGCTGGTGATAGAGACAGTACTGGGCTGAGTGTTCCATCATCATCATCCTTTGACTGGCGTCAAGATCTTAGATGCCACGTCACGAGTGCTGTGTCTCTGGAGATTGTGTCAGGAAATGTACGAGGCCTGTTTCCTCTTGTTGGCCATTAGATATTATTTCATCTTTTGTGCAGTAGCGGTGTCCACGGTCCAGGGAAGATTGCTCTTCGACGCTCTAGTTGTTTTTACTGGATGCAGTTCACCATAGATCTTTTTTTTCCAGATGTTTTTAAACCACATAAGAAGCCTTGGGTATTGTGCCATCCAGACGGTCTTGTAGCTCCTTCTTCATAGTCCATGTCTCAGCACCATATAACAGGATGCTTTCGACGCAGGCCCTGAAGAAAGAGCGTGTTCCATAGTGTTTGTTCTAGAGCAAGAGCTCTATCTCCAACCTTAAAACTAGCTAACTTTAGCTCAATGCTGTGATGTACAGTACACTGTACTGTATTGCTTTCTAAGAATATCTATTTTTACATTTCCAGATATTATAAGGAAGGCAGAAAACATTTGTATTGCACAGACATGGACATGATGTCTATCTCGATCCAAATGCCAGAAGCCGTAGGAAATAGCTTATAACCACATCATAAATACATCAAAATGTCAGTGGGAGAATAATATACAATAAAAGGCTGTGCAAGCTAGAGGCTTTATCTTTCCCCTGTGTGTGTGTGTGTGTGTGTGTGTGTGTGTGTGTGTGTGTGTGTGTGTGTGTGTGTGTGTGTGTGTGCGTGCGTGCGTGCGTGCGTGCGTGCGTGCGTGCGTGCGTGCATGCGTGCGTGCGTGTGCTTGAGTGTGTGTGCTTGAGTTTGTGTGTGTGTGCGCGCGCGCGCATGCGTGTGTGTGTGTCTGTGTGTGCGCACATGCCTGCCATGTTATGAATGTGTGGCTGGCATTTTGAGGAAATACAGCCATTCATAAATTTCACAATAGACTATGGCTGGTTGTAATGCCAAGGGGCTGATAGGAAATCCCAACCCGGTCCACCGCAAGTCTTAGTGGACTGACTGGTCTGAGAAATCTTCAGTGTATCTAAGATTTTTTTTTAACTAAAGGTGAGAGCAGAATATGATGAGACGATTTTTAACCACTTAAGCTCTACATACTTAGCTGTACGACAAATAGCGAAAATAGCCATTCTACAAGCTCAACGCATTGAATTGTGACGTGTTGTGATTCTGCTATTTAACAGCTCTTATTTATTAAGAGCTGCTATCACAGCAGACAGCATCTACATGTAGAACGCCCAGCTTTCTGTATTACAACCAGCCTCTATTGTAAAATTTACGAGGAAATGTATACATTACTTACAAGGGAGGACAGAGAGAGAGGAACAGTGCTGCCATACTGTACATAACATACCTTTATTTAGACCTGGAAAGCATCCGTGTCATTTTAGATTTTAGCTATATATTTTGCAACATAGGTTTTCCAGAAAACTGTTAGGATTTAGAGGGCATTTCGTTGCTGTCGGGCAGAAACCTCCATATATTCTAACTTTTTGTGTTTTTTCGTAAATTAACGCCCAACTTGATCATACTACAATGTCACACAAAAGTACCTAAAGTAGCAGATCTACAAGAAACGCGTCTCGAAACGCTATACTTTAACTTTATTTCTAGCTTATCTATCATTTATTTTCTTACTTGTATTTATTTTAACTTCACTGTATTCGTTTTAATTTTAACTTCATTACATACACTATTATTATTTTTTTTAAATTATCTTGTTGTCATATTGTGTTGTTGTGTTCTGCCTCTACAGAACACGTCCCACCAATATTTAGCTACTTGTACCTTTATGTATACCTGTATGAGTACCTGTATGATTAAGTAACAAATAAACCCCTCTTGATTCTTGATTGTCTTGATTCTAGTGAGGAGGTACAGTAAGAGAGCTTCTAGCTCAGCTTTGCTAGCCACAGATCATGTGACCTGTGGCACAGCTGGACGTGACAGAACGGACCCCTATGGGCTGGCATGATAGGAATCTTCCCACTGAGGCAAAGCTGTTGATCTTGGAGCCCCAGGCTATCACACAGGTCCCAGGTCAGCAAATGTGAGCTCTGCTTATCTCGAAACCTCACCACAGGCTCAAGCCAGCTTCTCCAGACATACCGGAGCCCTCAGTTGGAGAAACTACCAAGAAGTGGGAATTGATTAACACAGAATAATGCAATGTATCTCATAACTTCCTCTCTTCCTCTTGACCTCCTTAAAGGAGTAGTTCACCCAAAAAATTACTTATTTTCTATCAATTACACACCCCATGAAGCCTTGAATTTATGGTCAATTGCAGGTCAATTGAGTCTCCTTCCAGAGACTCCCGCCGGTCATCAAATTATTGATGAATTCAAGGCTTCATGGGACGTGTAATTGATATAAAATAAGTCGTTTTTTGGGTGAACTACTCTTTAAGTGAAACACATTACACCCGATCTTATCACCCGTTTAAAGTCCACTCTCCAGGCACCGCTGTGTTGGACATGGCCATCGTTCTGGTCGATGCCAAGTGCTCTCATATCAGCCAGGGGGTCTTGTCCCCTCTTAAGTTCATTGACATTACTTTCTTCCCCCAGTAATTTGCTTCCTTCCATAATATGTGTCCGTACCAGCTCAGTCTTGCCTCTCCTCACCACACCCACTATTGCCTCCACTCCCATCCTCTGCACTCGTCTATCACTCTCTCAGTGACACGCCACACATCCATCTAATCATTCTCATCTCCGCTGTCCAGCGTCTCCTCATGTTCCACCCTCAGGGCCCACGTCTCACTTCCATGTGTCATACAACATCTGACGGAGGCTAAGTACATTTGCCCTTTCATCTTCAGGGATGGGGCTCTTCGCAGGAAAACTACAAGTTAACATTCGTGTCGTGTTGAGAGACCCTTTCAGTGTTGTGTAGTGGGGAGTCTGTGATGTGTACATGAAGGACACAGGCATCATCTTTCCCCTAAGAGTATGGTGTCAGTGCCTCGTCAGTACTGTACAACCTTCCTACCTGGGTCATACTGTTGAGCACTGAGGATTTACTATTATTATTACATTTTTATTGAATGTCTTATACACACACAGACAGTCACAAAACAACACAGACACTAGTACTCAATACAACAAGACCAGTGGTGTGTTCTACCGTCAGACGCTGTATACGCCGTACGTACACAGTCCAGATTATTTTGGGAAGAAGCGTATACAGTCTAATAACCATTTCATCCATTGAAAACGCGAGAGCGTATACCCACGGCCACGCGCATCGTATCGTAGCGTATACCCTCCGAAAAAACCTAGAACACAACACTGAACAAGACAGGTAAAGATACAAAACAATTAGTTGAATGACCAAGAATTTAAATACATTTTAGTACAATAAATAGGCACTAAGTGAATGCAATACAATAAATGTTTCATTAATATAGAACAATATATGCAAAAACAATAAAATGCCAAATCAAAAACCAATTAAATCAAATTAAATTATCTATAACTGGGGATAGGAGGAAAAGGGGAGTGGAGAAAAGAATGGCCAAAGGCTAAATTGCAACAGTAGGAAATCAAAATAAGACAGACGGTTGCCAGACCTTAACATATTTCTGCATGGAACCTCTGATTGTAGACTTAAGCTGATGTGACTTAACATCCTCCACCCAGCGTTTGTGAGATGGTGGTGTTGCTTTTTTCCAAATAAAAAGTATCAGGCGTCTAGCAAGTAAAGTGGAGAATGGCACTGAGGATTAAAAATGTAGATTGGGGTCCCAGAGATGAAAATCTCATCAAATGGGGGTCCGTGGCCTAATGCAAATGAAACTGGGGAAAACTATGATAGTGACTGCCGTAGGGGACAGACGGGGTCAGAGAGAGGGCGATGGGGGAGGCAGGGGGGGGAATAAGACGTGTGGATTAGAAGGCGGGGTGATCAATGTTATAAATGACCTCTCTCCTCTCAGTGATTAATTGCATGTTGAACTGCTTTGAAGAATCACGATCCGTTTGCCCTGTCTGCCAGTCTGTCTTCTGACACCCGTCTCTCATTCTCTTAGTCTGTCCACTGTCCGTCCGTCCGTCCGTCCGTCCGTCTGTCTGTCTAGCTGCCTGTCTGTCTCTCTGCCCAAACCTCTAATGGCATTCTGTATCCATACGTGCATTGTCTCTCTTTCGGGGCTGTTCACTTTAGTGAACTTCAACAAGTTCCTGTCAGTGCTGTCAAATGTACAGCACAGCCTTCGCATGTCAGAAGGTTTGAGTTAGAAAGTTTGCACAGGTCAGAATATTGAAGAAACACTCTCACAGCTGCATAATTTATAAGGGACATTATATAAATACAAGCTGTGGATTGAGTAATGTAATAGCTTGCTCAGAGGTCAGGACACGCATATGCGTATGCATAGCCAATATCCTTATGCACACATGAGGTGTGATCAAATTACATTATTGTGCAGATATGAAGCTAGACGTGACCCTGACTTAGCCCTCATCATTTCTGATGCCGTTAATAATTAAAAAGGCAGACTGGTCTTGTCTGACAGAGAAACACACTGAGGGACACCTGTATCTATCTACTGTATGAAGCCAAACAACAGGTTTGGAATGCCTTTAATGGGTCCTTCCATCAACAACTTGTACTTATCACATGAATGGGACTATTCAACTTTTTAATTCTAATCAAAAGAGAAAGACAAACACAATGTTGGAGCTTTGATGGGGTTCCCTCTCACAGCAAGACTAGATTTTCACAAGAAAAAAGACTTTAGTTGGTATGCTAATGCTTCTGAGATCTAAGGGCTTTTAGGCCAAAAGCATATTTCCTGTCTCTCTTGCCATGAAAAACGTTGATAGAAGGAGAGAGAGAGAGAGAGAGAGAGAGTGTGAGTGAGTGAGTGAGTGAGTGAGTGAGTGAGTGAGTGAGTGAGTGAGTGAGTGAGTGAGTGAGTGAGTGAGTGAGTGAGTGAGTGAGTGAGAGAGAGAGAGAGAGAGAGAGAGAGAGAGAGAGAGAGAGAGAGAGAGAGAGAGAGAGAGAGAGAGAGAGAGAGAGAGAGAGAGAGAGAGAGAGAGAGAGAGAGAGAGAGAGAGAGAGAGAGAGAGAGAGAGAGAGAGAGAGAGAGAGAGAGAACCACAGAACAAGAGATAAAACTAAATGAGAGGGTGTTTGTCAGCAACTCAACCATGTTCTCTTTCACTCTTGCGGTTTTAAAGATATAGGCTAAGCGAAACCTGATGGTGGTGTTCAAGTACAAGTTCAACAGTTCAAGGGTTTAATTTATCTGCAACAAGTACAAGTACATTGGAATTCTTGCTCCAGCTCTTCAGCAAAAAATATACAAGAAAAATTACTCTGTATATTAAAAAAATATTCTTCCACTTCCACTCTTCCAAGCAATATAAAAAATATAGTTTTAAAATGTAAAAAGTCAATTGGATGGCAGAGTTCACACAAAAAATTAAAAAACATACAATGGTGAATGATTTAGTTATAATTATTGTTATAGTTATAGTGCTCTGTGTGAACGGCCCTTTATTCTGCACACTCCCCATTTCTGCTTAAGTGTACACTTGCCTTAGCGGTCTTTCTTGACCTGTTCTCAACTTTGTTTTTTATTTTATCTTTTTACATCCGCAGTGATAATTATTATCTTGTTGTTATATTGCAATTGTTGTTGTTAGCACTTAGCACAGTCTGCAGAACATACCTCACTGACATTTTGCTGCTTGTACCGCTATATGGGTGAGTGACAAATGAAATCTTGAATCTAAGTAATATAAATACAATAGGGACTTTGGGGAAGATGAGAGATGAATTGTGGACACTGACAGTGAATAAGACAGTGGCAGTTCCTATCTGACCCCGATGGCAGGCAATGGAACAGTTGACAGTCAGGGTGGTGTTCATCCATTTATGTTGTATTGTACCTGGCTCTGTTGTGGCAGCGTGTGGCCTTGTAGTGGTCACAGATTGTTGAGAGCTCCACTCCGATGATTCTCGATACTTACCAATAACCCTTTGGATAAACTTCCAGTGGTGTTGCCATACCACACATTGATGTGGAAAAAGTTCACAAATCTTTGGTTGCTCATGCCCCATCTCCGCAGACGTCTCAAAAACTAGAGGCTCTCTTGGGCCTCTTCAGGATGGCTTGGGTGTTGTAGGTCGGAGATCTGCATCCCCAGCAGTTGACTCACTCCATTTCCTTTCCCTCGCTGATGATGGGGGAGTGGCTCCCCTTGCCTCTTTTTGATGTCAACAATTAGCTCCTTTGTTTTGTTGACATTCAGCATGAGGTTGTTGTCCTGACACTCCAGTGTTAGGTCTGATACCTCCTGCCTGTAAGCGCTTTGTTAGAGGAGATCAGACCAATCACTATGGTGTTAATGATGCAATTTCTGCTGTTTGGCTGTAAAGTTGTGTTTACAATAAGTGCAGCCGTGTGCTCCGGTAACAACCTTTGCTAGTTAAGTACAGTATCCAGGTTCAGATAGAGCTGCCTAAGATCTAATCTAGGATTAGATCTTCCAGCTTGGAGACAATTTGGTTGGATGGATAGTGTTGAAGACGGAGCTAAAATGAATAAATAGCATCCTGATGGAGGTGTTCCTTTATGTAGGGCCAGTGAGATGGCATAATCTGCAGACCTGTTTTCTTTGTAAGAAAACTGTAGTGGGTGTATGAAGTCCAGGGTGATGTTGTTGATGTGTACCTCCCGTCACTAGTTTGTAGTTTCACCAGTTACCCAGGGATGACACACTGTGTCAGTGGTGTGTTGAAAATGTCTGCATAGACATGAGCGACACACACGCATGCACGCATTAGTTTTCTGGCATACACATGGTCGTGCATACATAAACACAAATTTTCTCCCATACATGAACACCCACATACAGCGCATACACACATGGTCACAGTTTCCCTAACGCTGTTTCTTCTAATCACACCTCATCTGGTTGTGTTTAAAACAACATCAGTGTCATTAGCACCAAGCTGGTCTGATTTGAAACACTTTGTACCGAAACAAAACCCACATAACCGCACATTTGTTTCCATATTTCTCATTGGCCTCAATTCGTGTTGATCCTTTGACATGTGTGCGTGCGCATATACTGTTGTTTGTGACGCTTCTCATTAACAAACAACTGTTTCAGATTCATTAAGACCAGCTGGAAAATAGCAGGATTACGTTTTCCCGCTGGCAAATCAGTAGGGTTCATTCTCGTAAATTAGTCTGCAATCCAGTTTTCGAGATATCTTGCTAGGGATTGGGACCAATACAACCGTTACATTTTGAGATATCTTGTGTGCAAGTGGAATTGTTGGCCTAAAGGATGATGCTAGAAAGGCCATGGGGTCACCAAAATTCTTTCTCTTTCAAACCTGTTTTGACTGTTGATGTGCAAAAAAAACTCCTCGCCCTACAGCCAAACAAGGCCACCGGCCTTGACAACATCCCCACCAGATTCCTCAGAGACGCAGCGGTCTCCATTGCTCCCTTAGTAGCCCATATTACAAACTTATCCATAAGTCAGTGTCATGTCCCACAAGAATTCAAGTTGGCAAGAGTAATCCCTCTATTTAAAAAAGGAAGCAAACTAGATCCTGGCAACTATAGGCCTGTTTCCATCCTTTGTTCCATCTCAAAGGTTATAGAGCGATCAATCCAAGAACAAATCAACAGCTACCTCAGCGAGCGTAAGCTGTTGTTTGAATTCCAATCGGGCTTCAGAACATCCCACTCCACTGACAAATGCCTACTGTACTTGACCGATCACATCAAACGTGAGGTAGACTCGGGCAAATACTGCGGCATGGTCATGCTGGACCTCCAAAAGGCATTTGACACTGTAAACCACGAAATTCTACTTGATAAGCTGAGGGCGATTGGTTTTGATTGCACATCACTAAATTGGATGAGATCTTACTTGGAGGGTAGAGAACAAGTGGTTGACATCAACGGAACCATGTCCTCATCCCTCCCGGTGAGCTGCGGGGTTCCTCAAGGCAGCATTCTAGGGCCGTTACTGTTTCTTCTATACATTAACGACATGAATGCTGCCTGTAACTGCAAACTGTTCCTGTTCGCTGATGACTCGGCACTCCTGATTTCGGGTGAGGACAAGTTGCAAGTCGAGGAAGCTCTCAGCTCTGAACTCTCAAAAATCCGTACCTGGCTTACCGATAACAAACTGTCACTACACCTTGGGAAAACCGAATCCATCCTATTTGGGACCAAACATTCCCTCAGTAAAATGAAGGTAAATGACTTCAAGGTCAAAGTCGATGACACAATCATCACTAGCAAAGAAGAGATTACCTATTTGGGATGTATTCTTGACAAACACCTGACAGGTGAAAGCATGGCAACAAAGGTGTTCAAAGGAGTAAACCAGAGAACCAGATTTATGGGCAGAGTTTCCTCTTTTGTCAACCCTCAGGCACTCAGGACCCTCTCTGGGGCCCTGATTCAGCCCCTTTTTGACTATGCTAGCTCCTCTTGGTACTCCAACACCTCAGTGTCACTGAAGACTAAGCTTCAAACCTCCCAAAACAAACTGATTCGACTACTTCTCGGACTGGGGCCCATGACCCACCTCTCTCCCACTCACTTTGCCAGCCTCGGCTGGCTCAGGGTGGAAGACAGGGTTATACAATTAAAAATGGGACTGGTCTTCAAAATTGTAAATGCAGATTTGCCCGAAATGCCCCCTATACCTGCATATCTGTATAAGTACCTCGAAAAAGTTAGTGACACCCACAGTCACAAAACTAGAGGGAGCGTAAACAACAATCTGGTAACACCCACCCATAAAACAAACATGGGCAAATTCTCCTTCTATAGCACTGCCACCAAGGAATGGAATAGTCTAACCCCATCCCTCAAAAAATGCAGTTCGCTGGGCTCATTCAAAACAGCCCTAAAAACTCATCTTTCTGGAGGCCTAAAGAGGAACTAGTACCAGTTTCCCTGTAGACAGACGACCCCCCCCCCCTCCCCCTTTTTTTGTACATACTTTTTATTTTATTTTGCTAATGTTTTTTTTGTATATATTTCATTATTTTCTCATGCCTTTTTTGTACATAACTAGAAGTTCGGGCCGCTACGCGGCCCGAACGTCTAGCGTGACGCGTCGTTCACTTTGCAGTGCCACCTTACAGGCACCTCACAGTGTGAGAGAGAGTTTTGTGCTCTCCTAAATCCACGGCAGGCTTTGAAAGTACCCACTTCAGAAAGAGGTGACGTGCATCACCTCTCCAATGACCAAAACCCACTATGGAAGCCGTCGAACTGGTGCGATCTGACGGCATCCTAGAATTTATAGGTAGGATGTGATGTCATGCGTGATGTCATGCTGTCGTGAGATTACGTCACACTGGCGTTGTGTCCATATTCGGGACGACCGTCTCATCGTGATGTCAGATTACGTCACACTGGCGTGATGTCAGATTACGTCACACTGGCCACATACAACGTTCGTACATACTGACAACCGACATGGCGCAGGATTCAAATTGTATATATACTAGAAGTTCGGGCCGCTACGCGGCCCGAACGTCTAGCGTGACGCGTCGTTCACTTTGCAGTGCCACCTTACAGGCACCTCACAGTGTGAGAGAGAGTTTTGTGCTCTCCTAAATCCACGGCAGGCTTTGACAGTACCCACTTCAGAAAGAGGTGACGTGCATCACCTCTCCAATGACCAAAACCCACTATGGAAGCCGTCGAACTGGTGCGATCTGACGGCATCCTAGAATTTATAGGTAGGATGTGATGTCATGCGTGATGTCATGCTGTCGTGAGACGCACTGGCGTTGTGTCCATATTCGGGACGACCG
Organism: Gymnoscopelus microlampas; assembly: GCF_963454915.1. Classification (NCBI taxonomy): domain Eukaryota; kingdom Metazoa; phylum Chordata; class Actinopteri; order Myctophiformes; family Myctophidae; genus Gymnoscopelus; species Gymnoscopelus microlampas. Next base: position 32,932,590 of record NC_139961.1, read on the forward strand.
TCTCATCGTGATGTCAGATTACGTCACACTGGCGTGATGTCAGATTACGTCACACTGGCCACATACAACGTTCGTACATACTGACAACCGACATGGCGCAGGATTCAAATTGTATATATAGATAGATGTTATATATTTTTTTCCCTCTGTATCTTATGTTGATTTTTGAACTGTTTGGTTGCTACTATATATGTCTATGAAATTAATTCAAGGACCCCAATGGAAACAAGCCCGCAAGGACTTTTTTGGCCGGACCTTTTAGACAAAAGCATTATAAATGTAACTGTGTTGTTTTACATTCTTTTGCCTAATAAAAAATTCAATCAAATCAATCAATCAAAAATCAGAAGGGTTCATCATCCTCCTGGGAACATGACGGTGCACAACTAAGTTCATGGCAATCAAGCCTGTAGTTTTTAAGATTAAGTGTTGAATGGACGGACCATCTGACATCCCTATCCTTAGACTCCCTTAGGGGCGAACACCCAGAAGGAAAAGCAAATCAAACCAACTACAGGTTCTCTTGAGCAAGGCACCGCTCCAGTGGTGTTCTTCAGTGACCTTCTTTATGAGCACTGGTTGTACTCTGAGACTCCGAGCACCTTTTCTAGATGAGGTCAGATTAGGAGTCATATAGGAACTGCAAAGGCAAAAGGTTGAAGACAAGAGCTGTGCGGTCTACCGTGTGTGTGTGTGTGTGTGTGTGTGTGTGTGTGTGTGTGTGTGTGTGTGTGTGTGTGTGTGTGTGAGAGAGTGCGAGTGTGTGACTACGCAACTTCCTCAAATGCAAACTCATCACATGACTTTCACTTCACTTGTAATTCACTGTATAGTTGACAACAAATCCACCAGTTTCCATGGAAGCAACTATCACCGCCCGGCCCTGGGTTCCATTAAGCCACAGGAAATTGCCGCTAACGAGGATGGCTTAACGGGGATGGCGCAACGATTCCCCTTTAAGCAAATTAGACCTCAATTATCTCAGAGTACTTTGCCGGGAGACTATGAGTCATTTTAGAGAAAATACCCTGAATCCTTTTAGGAGAGGAAGAGAGAGAGAGAGAGAGAGAGAGAGAGAGAGAGAGAGAGAGAGAGAGAGAGAGAGAGAGAGAGAGAGAGAGAGAGAGAGAGAGAGAGAGAGAGAGAGAGAGAGAGAGAGAGAGAGAGAGAGAGAGAGAGAGAGAGAGAGAGAGAGAGAGAGAGAGAGAGAGAGAGAGAGAGAGAGAGAGGGGGGGGGGGGCGGTTGGGGGTAGAGAGAGAGGGGGTGAAATTCAGAGAAAGAGCAAACAAGACAGCACAAAAAGTGTGGGCAGGAGAGATAGGAAGACAGATGGAATGGAACATTTATGAAAGAGCAAGAAAAAGAGAAGAGAGAGAAGGAGAAAGGGGGAGTACAGTACAATGAATCATAGAAGCTGTCATAAAACCATATTTGAATTATTTACTTTACTGGACAAGGTTCCTGCCCAGACCCCAGAGAGATGCTGGGTGGGAATTTGTAAACCTGTGTAGTTGTAGTCATAGCTTCCCTGGATTGTATTGGGCGACTACAGCCACTTACTTCAGTCAGAATACTTGAAAATGTTATGTTCATTCATGTATGTCCTGTGACAACTGTGAGAGCTCAGCCAAAGGATGTGCGGTACAAAACAATGCGCACTTTGTCGGTGGTTCTTTGGTAGGTCAGACAAACAGTAAAACTGTACTGTGATGCTGTAAAGTCTAAATACAGCAGGTCTCCCATTTCAAGGCGACATGAAAGTGTTGATTTAGGTTACATTAAATGTGTTATGTGTTATGTTAAATATCCCAGTTGACTCTGGCACGTGTTCCATTCAATTCCCTGGTCAGATAGGAAAAGTGTACAAGTAACACCTGTAACCTGTCAAGAGCTAGCTTCAACACAGCTAACTTTGCTGTGAAGGTGCCATTAGCCAAGAGTCAAGACACCAAAAACCAAAAAACAGCAGTGCTTCAGTGCGAAGCTGCTCATATTGTGTTGACAAAAAGAAGAACTATGAATTAGATTTTTTTTTCAGGAAGTAATTTTCTCAGACTATTCCCACTTCTGATTAACACAAACATAGTGACTCATGAGAACTAAGGTCATGAGAGAAGGTTACCTAATAGGGATCAGATAATTTTATTTCACTGTTATCCCCGAGTTAGATTTGTGTGTGTGTGCATTCTGTCTTTATGATGGGGATGCGGCAGGTGTTGTGTTAATCCCAAATTCCCAGGCTGCTATCCACTGGGTTACCCCACACACACACACACACACACACACACACACACACACACACACACACACACACACACACACACACACACACACACACACACACACACACACACACACACACACACACACACACACACACACACACACACACACACACACACACACACACACACACCCACACCACTGGGCCATAATTCAAACAGGATCTTCAAATGATACGGCTGTCTTATGTAATCTGCAAACATCCTGTTTGCAGAAATAGAGATAGTACTGTATGTGCTAATATGTCCTTATACATGAGGCTGTGTATGCATCTGGTTGTGGGAATGCAGTTTAGATACATTAGATCAGTGTTTTTCTTTTTTGAGCTCTGGAACATTAGAATATTTTGAACAATTCTCAAGAACCAACCACTTCCCATACATTTAATCTTAAAGATGGATTTATACTTAGTTGCGCCAAAGGAATCTTACACCAAATATGTTTGGGCAGATCAAATGCATTTTTGTTTATGATGTAGACTTAATCCAAATGTGATGCTTTCAGATAACAGCTGACCGGTCCTTCTTTCTACCTCTTTTCTCTTCTCTCTCTCTCTCTCTCTCAGAGCCGTGTCTACATCAACTCAATAGGGCAGAACAGAACGGAGTCTCACCAATGGGACCTGATCGCCCTTCGCTTCATCTCTGTCAACTCCATCATCGACCCATGGGTGTTCATCTTCCTCTCCCCCAGCGTGCTGCATTTCTGCTGGGCCTCAATCTGCAGAGTGCCCCGTCTACCCTCCAGGGGTTCTATATTCAAGTCATCATTGGTGAAACAGCCTAGCCAAGGTCAAATAGAGCTGTGCCACAGAACGTCAGACTACAATGTGCCTTTATCGTCCCAACAAGGGTCATGACCATATCGGAAATACGATGTGAACTCATACCAACCCGAATGGTTGACACAGAAAACGAGAGTTTTCCCATGTATGTACATTCTCTCGTAAGCTGAAATACCCAAATAAGACAGGGTGTATTCACCAAACAGCCCCCGGTGCGTTCATGATTCATGCCATGCCAAGTGCTGAACGCAAGGGGCTTGCCAGTGGCTTACAGTATTTTTCCCTCATCTGGCGGAAGTCTCTATTAAGCTTTTATGGATTTTGTTGGTATTGCCAACTATGTAGTGGGCGTGTCAGCCCATTGTGTGGGTGGTGCATGCCAGTCGTTTGGTGGACATTTTCAACTCCATGTATGTTGACAGCCCACCTAATGAATACCACATGCACCATGAGGTCAACAGAGTGTCATGTTTCATAGGGAGAACCTCGACATGTTGCTTTGACTGGTGTAAAACGTCTGCCCCATGAGAATGGCCTGCTGATAGGTGCGAGAGTCAAGATCAATTATGAGTGATTTTATTCAGAAGTATGGATCAGAGATCTTGTTTTAGTCTGGCTCTGTGAATGTGATGTGATATATAATATATGCTAATTGGCAAGTGTCGGTGCATGCATTTGGTCAAAGTATTATCCAAGATGCCTTAAATATTGTTGCTGTCGGGCGGTCCAAAACCTTTTCAGGAAATGGAAAAGAGAACCTGGATCCAATGTAAATGTAGTTATTATTTAGTCGCATGCATTGCTTAAATATTTATAAAAACCCACAGACAGACTTAACCACTTTCAACCTGCCAATTTTGGGCATGTCATTATAGGTTTTAAGACTTTTCACAAATGGATAAAATAGCCAATCTACAAGCTCACACAATCAGCTAGTTGTGCTACTTTTGGGTGACAGTGTCATACAATGAAGTATAAAATAGGGCATTAATTTATGGGAGAAAAATAAAAGGATACAAGACGGCGCCGATATGCTATTTGGTGGATGTTGGTACAGCCGTTTGGGGAAAGATTTATTCAAGACGCCTTAAATGTGCCATCAGTATTTCCAGTTTAGGTGCACAGACATATGAACATGTACTACACATTTCAGTTACTACAGATGGACGTGTGCACTGTGCACAATCACGTGCATTTCTATGAAGGCCTTAAAAGATATATGGCAAACCTTGAATACACATGAATGTATGTCTGAAGGGGGGCCTGGAAAATGGAGTGTGTGGATTTGAACAGACTGGACTGAATTGGACTAAAACCACTTGATAGCGATGCCAAGACCGGACTGAATGTGCCTGGAGTTTGGACTGACATGAAGCTGCTGGGGCGGCTCGGGTTTGGAGAGACGTTTCTCAGATCAGGCCAGGCCCACATTCTGCTGGATGGAAGCAGACGACATTTACCAATACACAGAACCTTTACCCCTGATTAATACCTATATAGAAACCTGGGCAGGTCATGTCATTGCATCCATCAATTGTCCTTTACACAGCGTTGGTTGAATGAATTATTACACCCATAAGAGCCTTTATAACCCCTCTCGCTGCGCTGATTAGATGTATCCTCACCTAACTTAGATTTACATGACACTTCATAATTACACAGAGTTGACCCTGACTGTTGAAACACTTTGCTCAGCAGTTCAGAAATTACACTACTGGAAGTAATTTAGGAGAATGTAGAGAAAACCCTGACCGGCGCTCTGTGAAGTACTGTAAGCAGTTGTTGAAGGCTAAACCAAATGGAGTAGTGAGATCCATTTATCCTTGGATTGGATTACTCTTCTGCTGTTCTGTTTACAATGTCTCCATCCAGTGACCTTACAAACTGGTTTAATATTTCCTAACAGGCCTTGCAGTCAAATCCTTTACAAGGCAGCATAGAAGTAAAAGCTGAACCCAAAGCTGAGCCAGATGAAAACGGCACAGCATGGCATCTTCGTCTTAATTACCCTGTTGCACGCTTTATTCTATATTAGATTCACATTGCAACTGTTGGAGAGGATAAATATAATAGGCCCGTTTCAGAGATTAGTGATGTTACATCATAGTCTATTCTCTGTTCAAATGTGTTTCACATAAAGGCACAGACCGAAACGCATCGAAATGCGATTAAGTGCGTTAATCTAGCTCATCACTGACATCTCGTCATCTCACTCCCTAAAGCCTAGTTCAGACCAAAGTTTTGCAATGAGACAAAAGCGTTTAAGCTTGATTTATGCTCCGTTGTATGACGACGTCACATGCTGAATCTACAAGCCGATCAACAACGCATCACAGATGCAACGCAGTGTGAGTTTACGCTGTTTTCGGCACGTGACAGCATCGTACGAAAGAGCATAAATTAGGACAGTGGAGAAAGATCGCAGCTGCACTGAATGACCCCTAACACCTCTTTCGTGTATCTCTCCACTGTGTGAGCTAACAAGCAGAAATAACCTTTAAATATAGTAGGTGAAAAGGGCAGGGACAAGATTTTTACCTTTATTTCCTGTTTTAATAGTTTGCTGCTTTAAGTTGTGAATAATCTCTGTAGCTCCATGATACCTAACCCTTGAGCTCCTGTTTGTGGTGTGCTTCAGTGACCTTTTCACTCTGGTCAAACTCACCAGCAAGGTCAGAGGTCAAGGAACCTGGAGCTACAGATAAAAGAGTTCTGTACAGATGTGAAGGTTCACCTGCTCTTTGATCATTTCAAGTCAGGAATCCTAATGCTGGATGGATCAGAGCATGCACAATAAAATCATTTTTTTTAATATTTATCCATTTGGACACTCACTTTAAATCTGGCGTCGCTATTTTGGGCATGTCTTAATAATCTTAATAATAAGTGGGGGGAAGAAAATGAAAAATGTTCCAAAATAGCCAATCTACAAGCTCACAATGTGGCATGATGAGATGCGTGGTGCGTGTGTCAGCTATTTTCACCACATGACAACGTATAAAATAAGGCTAAAGTGGTTAATTTTAAACAGGATTTTTCTGTGTCTGAGACGGGGACTAAAAAAGAGGAAGTGAGATAGAGGGAAATAACTTAAGTACAAGGAAAGAAGAGTTTCTTTACAGTATGTATAGTGGTGATATTCAGTTAGAAAACATTCTACTATCATCATTCAGCATCATTCTGTTGTATGTCAATTTGATCAACATTTCTAAACTTGAAAACCTTGATTGTGTTACATGAATATCAGAGTTATGGGTCCTGTCATTTCATCCAAATATATTATTATTACAATATAATATATGTTAAATGGAGGGGACCCTTCAAATAAACCCTTCAATGCCTACATGTTGGGGATTGTGTGTGTGAAAGTATTGGGTATAATATAGTGGCCCCCAGGGGTTCTAGGGGCCCCCCCTCAAAATGCGAAACAGATTGTCCACTTTAACCCCATTTTGCTATTTTCCAAACATTTTGAAAAAATGTGGAATAATTGTGAAAATATGAAACACAAATCTCTTAAGGGAGCCCCTGGCACAAAATCTTTTCAGATTGGGATCCGCAACCAAATACGTATCAGTTTGGGGGTCCTTGACATGAAAATGTGTGAGAACCACTGGTTTATATTGTATAGCGCTGTGTGGGAGCTCAACTATTTATTGCATTGTTGTCTCTTGTTGGTTATGAGGTCAACACAGCAACAATGTGCTCATCAAATTTTATGACAACGATTTACCCCTTCCTGGAGTTGTTTAAAGCTGTGTGTGTATGTGTATGTGTATGTGTTCGCGCGCGCGCGCGTGTGTGTGTGTGTGTGTGTGTGAGTGAGTGAGTGCTTGAGAGAGAGACACACACAAAGGGAGAAGGAATGCATCTGTATTTGTGTATATGCATGGCTTATGTGCATTATTGTCTGTTTATGTTGCTACACTATGTACATAAAGTTGTGTATGTACTGTATGTGTGTGTGCGTGGGTGCGTGTGTGTGTGTGTGTGTTTTGTGTTGTTGTTGTTGATGATGGATGCCTCTAAAATGTACTGATTTCAAACCAGAATGCTACCTACCTGTTAATGTGTGTTGTACTTATAATTATTATAATTATAAATAATTGTGGTAAAACTGAATGCACTGAGTTTAGTGGCTTATAGTATGTGGCATGTGTGTGTGCGTGTCATTGCTCCTGTAAATAAATGGCTACTCTACCAGCTGTGGCCTGTCAGACCTGCTTCGTGACATACCCTACCTCACCGGATACACACGCTCACACACGCACACACACACCCCCAGACACACCCCCCCTCACACACACGCACACACACACACACACACACGCACACGCACACGCACACACACACGCACACACACACACACACACACACACACACACACACACACACACACACACACACAAAATACATTTACTGGAGGGCACACTGAAAGAATACTTATGCAGGTATCGATACATGATCATTAATTGAATACTGCATGTTAATTTAAAAAAAAAGAAAAAAGGATGGGTTGATGACAACACTAATGAATGATTAACTGATTAAACATGAAGCTCTCAATCAATCTCCCATCTTCTCTCACATGTTAGGTATTTAGCAGACACTTTTATCCAGAGTGACCACAAAGTGCTAAATCAGATTAAATGCCATGGCATGAACCCTAGTCAACAAAGGACAGGCAATGGTCATGTAAATAGAGTGAAAAGTGAAAAGTGCTGCAACATAACTAGGATACCAGGTAAAGATCAAGGATATCATTTGTCTAAACAGATTGTAATCTAAATAACAAACTTAGCATTATGTGGTCAAGAAAACAATAGGCTATCTATCTAAAAGAACACAACAAATAACCAAAATACATCTGCATAACTAGCATCTACAGTATCATATAGGCAACGCAAAGTGATATAAGGAAATAGGAGTGCTAGGTGTTGAGTCTGAAGAGGAAAGTTTTCCAACTGTGGAGGAAAATGGGGTGTGAGTCTGCAGTCCTCACTCAGGTCCAGTGGTGTAAAGTAACTAAGCACATTTACTCAAGTACTGTAATTAAGTACAATTGTGAGATACTTTTACTTTATTGGAGTATTTCCAATCGTCTATACTTCTATACTACGTTACTTTGCAGATATAAATTCAAACATTTTAGTACTTTTGGTACTTTAAGTACATTTTGATACCAATACTTTTGTACTTTTACTCAAGTAAATTTTGAATTCCGGACTTTTGCTTGTAACAGAGTACTTCTACATTGCAGTATTGATACTTTTACTTAAAAAACATTTGAGTACTTTTTCCACCACTGCATTCAACAGCTTGGGAGTCAGGAGGAGGGAGAAGAGTCAGGCCACACTGAGTGATGGTGGCACTGGCAGGGGCCCATGTCCTGTGTTAGCTGATCTAAGAGAGCGGAAGGGGTGTAGGGTTGGATCATGTCCTGAAGGTAAGGGAGTGAAATGCCTTTGATTGCCTCTACTGATTGTTTTGCCATCCTTCTCTTTTTATCTCTCCCTTCCATCTCGTATCTCCTCTCCTCTCCTCTCCTCTCCTCTCCTCTCCTCTCCTCTCCTCACTACCCAGTAAATGTGAATGGGACACAATCTCATTTGGTTTGAGTTATGGCTCCTGACAGGCGGCACTAAATGCCAAGCCCATCTAAATGCCCGTGTCTCTCTATCTCTCTCTGTGTCCCCTGCTCCAAGCACTAAACTCCTTGTGTCTCTCTCTCTGTCTGTCTGCCTGTCTGTCTCTCTGTCTCCCGCTCCAAGCTTTAACCTTGTGTGTCACTCTCTGTCTGTCTGTCTGTCTCTCTCTCTCTCCATCCCCAACTCCAAGCATTAAACTCATTGTGTGTCTCTCTGTCTATTTGTCTGTTTGTCTGAGTCTCTGTCCCCTGCACCGAGCTCTAAACTCCTTGTGTCTGTCTGTCTGTCTGTCTGTCTGTCTGTGCCCTGCTCCAAGCACTAACCCCCTTGTTTCTCTCTCTTCCCTCCTCTCCATCTACCCAGCCAATAGTAATGTGCTATGTGGTTCTGGCATGGTGCCCCGTGCCAACAGCCAATCTGTCACCTGTGTCATGTGCATGAATGCTCGTAAAAATATGTACGATCTTGCAAGTCCCAGTGCCAAGGTTGAGTGTCTGTGCTCAAACTTGTCTATGGGAATGTGTGTGTGTGAGACAAGAGAAGATTACAACACACACTCGCACACTCACACAGTATGTACTGTATGCGTTGCAATCTTCTCTTGTCTAATGTGTGTCTGTCTGTCAGTGTACTGTATGTGTGTCTGCACAACCTCGAGTGTGCCTTCGAGACTAGATTGAAAACTATGTTGAACCTTGGGTTGTAATAGCTACCTGGGCGTGATAGGAGTCCAAATATTAGTCTATCCATCATCTTTATCTGTTGGTTGTACCTCTGTGAGAAACTGGTGGTAGTAGTTTTTTTTAAAATATATTGGCAGAATCCACTTTTTTTGCCGTCATTTACAGTGCTAAAAGCATAATTTTGAGACCTGTGATGGAATCACTACTTCTGGCTCCTTGGTCAGCCATATTTAGACTAATATGATGGCCAGATAGCTTTACAACCCAATGTTCAACCAAAGTTAACATGCACATAGCACCAAGCCCGTACCTGAACACAGTGACTGAGATCTTGTGTCCTGTCAATCATACAGGACATAGGGCAAGGAGAGTTACGTCACCTCCGTCCACTTCTTCGGGCCAGGTCTTCTACTACATAGCCTTCTATAGAGTACAGAAGTCCTGACGTCACTCATCCATCCCCTGGTTCGTAAAGTAATTAAGCTATGGAGAATAACATTGGGTCATCTTAGAATCGCCTCATATAAGAATTGTGGTCCAAAAATTGTGGATATTGTCAGAGAGGTGGATCTGTATCGTTTATGATAGTCAGTCACTCATATTTGAAACAGTCTGTTTCTGGCGAAAATTTGACTAATTTGTCGGAAGTAACATTAGCGTTTTCTCACCGCCAGTCGATGCTTCATATCCATAAGAGAAAAAAAACGCCGGGGTCATTTGTTTATTTTTGGACCACAGTTCTTATTTGACGTGATGTACACGAATGTACACATTTGATCAAATTACACCAATCAAATCAAACTAATTGCCTGCTGACGGACACCTGTGGACACATCCTTTCCAACTCCAAATCCAGACATACTCACAGAGTGATCGTAAACGGACATAATCCATCATGTTTACTGTTTGCTTTTTCTCTTTGAAAAAACAATTAACTTGCAACAAACCAACCAGACATCAGCAGCAGATCTGCCTTAATTACATTTATCCCATTAATTGGATAGTTGATTAATTAACCCTGTCTGTCTGATTGGATAATCTTTGTCATTGTGCATTTTGATTGGGTGAGGAAGAAAGGAAGCAGGAAGGAGGTGATGTGTGTATGGTACAGCATGAGGGTTGTATACGTGCATATGAGTGTATGTGTATGTGTGTGTGTGTGTGTGTGTGTGTGTGTGTGTGTGTGTGTGTGTGTGTGTGTGTGTGTGTGTGTGTGTGTGTGTACGTGCGCACAGAGAGAGACAGACAGTCAATTAATCAGGCATCAATATGCGAGTGCGCGCGCACACGCACACGCACACACACACACACACACACACACACACACACACACACACACACACACACACACACACACACACACACACACACACACACACACACACACACCAGCAGCATCCTGCCATGCTCCACAGCTTCTGTAATACGGCAGTTGTCCACGGAAACCACAGACAGGAAGAAAGAAGGAGGAGGCAGTTCATCAACTGTATGTCACTTTCTTTGGTGTTACTGAATACAATAAAATTATAACTTCAACTTAAAGTTAAACTGCTTCTGGTGCAATGATACAATCAATGGGCCATTTTCAATGGGGACAGGTAAACACAGGGTAGCAACAGTAGTTAAGGTATGTATCCAATTAATGTAATTATTACCGTACCTTCAGCTGTGTTTATACCTCAATATGCCTGCTGTGGAATGGGTCTATTTTAGGTCTTTAAAATCACACTACACAGTAAAATCCGAAGACTTAATTTAAATAAAAAATATACCTTTAATGGTGCATTTGTAAATCTCAGACACGTCAGAGTTTGAGGATTTTCCTGTGTAGTCTATTGGTGTCATGATGTAATGCCCTGATGTACTTTATTGCCTTTTGATCTCTTTATCTCAGAAAGCGATATGGTTTGATGCTCCTCTTCAATCCATGGATCTACCTTTGTTTTGGCTAAAGTACCTTTTAGCTGGGAAATGGATATGGTGTGATGCATTTCTTGTGGGCTGCCTTCTCATAAATGTGAATTGAGGGGGGATTGCTGAACATGGTATTGCTCCAATAGAACTAAGCTTGTCAACAGTTTAAAAGGTAGACCTTTATTAATCCTGTGGGGGAAATTCAGTTTCAGCTTCACCCAGATGATGGCTGCTCAGATGGTACTGAAGAGCACTCGTGGAGGATTAAGTGTCTTGCTCAGGAGCACTTTGACACGGGTAAACTTCTGATTACAAGACAGCTTCTCATGCTACAAAATGAAATAAAGTAAGTATTGTAACTGTCAATGCAAGGTTTAGCATTGTGAGTATAGTACGGTATAATATTAGAACCCGACCGATGTATCGGTCTCACTGATATATATTTTTTCTGCCTTTATTGATACACAGTGGAGATAGACAGGAAACAGAGAGAGATGGGGGACACACGCAGAAACAGTCGCCTGGATCGGGATCCGAACCCGAGGCGCGCTGTCAGACTGCATTAGAGCCTATGTGGTATGTGCCTGGACGGCTAGGCCAGCGCCCGAAATCGGTATTGGCATCAATATAATTGATCAATACGCTCAATATAACATAAGGAATGCGTGAAATACTGATGGCATTGAATACTTTACTGACAAAATGTATTGGAAGGAATGCATTTTTATGAATCAGTGTTGCCCCAAATTAACTCAAAACGCAATGCTACATGCCAATGCCATACTAACAGAGCTCATGAGTTCTTATCTTGTCCATGCCTAACAGAAACAAACTTTTCTTATTACCCGTATTGCTTCCAAGATTATCGGACTTCCCACACCCACACTCTCTGATATTAACAATAATGCCAATATCACAAGCTTAGCTCTTACAATAACAAATGACACTGATCATCCCCTGTATCACTACTTCGATCTCATGCCATCTGGGCGAAGAGTTTTGTCCCCTCAGCCATTGCGGCATTAAACAAACGGCCCCGTCGATAGGATGTTTTTTTTCTGTATATAGGGGACCTCATGTTTTGTCTTGGTGTTGTGTCGTGTGATATGTTGTTCTATGCTATATGGTTATGAGTTTTTTGTTTCTGAACAGACTGAAGACAAATATCCCTTTCCGGTACAATAAAGATTATTATTATCTGCAATATATGAGAAAATCTGTTCTTTTCTAAAGAACAGGCAATTCGTCAAAATGTGTTTCCCCCCAGAAAAGCAATCAAAGTTGTGATCTCCAGATAGGCCAAAAGTCATGCTCTTTACTGAAATCAGGAGGTGGAATAAACTCTCACAGCTGACAGATTAATGGTCTGGTGATGACGTCAAATGCATGTATAGTCGTTTGTTCTGATACACAAACACACACTGTACACATACATGCACACACATCAAAACAAAACTAGTCCAGGGATGCATAACCTTCTTTGTCTTGCCGTAACTGGTGACTTATCCCAAAGGCTTGTTCAAAACAAGTCATTTCAAGTTCGGCCAAAGATCATGCTGATAAATGAATGATAAAATAGAACAACCGCATGTGAAATGTCCCAGCTGAATACATAAACACGTACATATACGGTGTTGAAGATATTTCTCTTGTGTTTCTGCCAAACACAGGACTGCTGGCTAAATTAAAAAGTATTACATTCTTTTTATCAGCATGTTGAATCGATTAATTCAATGTCTGCCCTTTCATATATTCGTTGTTCTTTTAAAAACGGATATAGTGGACAGTTGGCTAGCTCCTTCAATAAGATAGGGTCAGCTGTAGCTTAGTAGTTAGGGAGACCGTCTGGTAATCAGAAGGTCACCGATTTGCCTCCCAGAGTCCCGGCCCTGCATGGTCTATGTGTCCCTGAGAAAGATGAAAGTCTGTCCATATGATCATAATAATAATAATAATAATAATAATAATAATAATAATAATAAACATTTGTAATGTAATTTTATAATTAAGACACAGCTGCTTATAAGACTTAAAGGAGTAGTTCACTCAAAATATTACCTATTTTCTATCAATTACACATGAATGCGACAAAAACAAAAACATCACCATGAATTCAAGGCTTCAAGGGGTGTGTACAGTAATTGATAGACGGCATTGATAGAATTGATTTGGGGGTGAACTACTCCTTTAAGTATGGTCAAGGCTTTGCCAGAAGAGGTCAAGCAACATCATGTCCCAATTCAGCTTTTCAATTTCCATATTAAAATTAATACTGGAGGAAAAACACATTCCGTTGATAATTGCTCTCAGAAGCCGCTTCATTAATCATCCAATGTTTATTTTGGTGCGTACATTCAACCACGTTGCGAGGACACGGCTTAAGTACGGATTCACTTAGAACGGCTAAACTGACACTTCAGCGCGTCAGCACAACTTCAACTGAAATGGCTAACCACTTTCAGCTCACTCTGCGTCTCATTGGTGGGCTGCCTACCAATGACATCATCGATCCAGGTTAATAGAAACTACAGCATGAACAAAAAAAAGAAAAAAAGAAACTACAGCATGGCTCTTCCTGGAAAGTTAGCATGCTGAAATAAAAGGCAGTAGTCCCATCTCTGCTTCAAGTCTTCGTCGTCGTATCAATGCCAAATAAAAGCAAGGTAATGTGCATAAGTGACTGGTGTCCTGTTGCCTCACTCCCATAGTGAACAACTGAATTGATAAGCATGTTAAGGAGCGAATTTGTAGCATATTACCACCCACGCTGGACCCTCACCAATTTGCTTACTGGAAAAAAACATTAAAGAAAAAAAGATTTTTGACCAAACCTGCCTACCGATGATGTCACTAGTAGGCAGGTTTCTGAACTCTCCACATCCCTCCTCTGAGACACAGAGTGAGTAGACAGAAATTGTACCATCTTACGATGAGCATTAGTTTTATGACGAGAAGTTGAACATGGGAGAAGTGTTCCTTTAAGTGGTTAAATAGAGCCGCTTTAGATGACGCAAGGCAACATTTCAGAGAAATCTGACATAATCATCTTTGTGATTAAATCAAATCAAATACATGTTGTTATCCTCTTTGTGTTCAAGTTTATGATAGTGAGCTCACATGTTGACTCTTATGTGCTACAGAAGGAAGGGCAGGCTTCTAATCACAGACCATTGTATTTTTTGATAATATGTAACATGCTTTCTATTCCCTTCTCACAGAATTGTATTGAATGATCCTTTGTGATCCGATTCTAATCCTATGGTTAGAACTGCCGGGAATGGAACACATTACTGTAACTACTACTTTCACTTAAGTACAATACCCCATTTTAATGGGGTATTGTACTCAACTACTTGGCAATAAGTTGAGTAAGCGTGTGTGTGTGTGTGTGTGTGTGTGTGTGTGTGTGTGTGTGTGTGTGTGTGTGTGTGTGTGTGTGTGTGGATGTCCGTTGTTCATACTATAAGCCTGGTGGAAAAACCTGTCCTGGGGCCTTCTGGTCTGGGCCTTGAGGCTGTGGTACTGCTTGACTGATGCTCTGGGATGTCCATACCACACTCTGCAGCGCTTTGCAGTTGAAGGCAGTGCAGTTTTGATAGCTAGGGAAAATTAACCTTTAAATTAGAAGCTCTGAGTCAGAGTTATCTTGAAGAGTAAAAGACGCGAAGCCAGATATGAGGAGAGAAATACGACGTTCAAATCAATTGGTTTATTCCGAGAATTCTGAAGAATACAGCAAATGCAATAGTTTACATACAGCCAGTAAGTCACTCCCCTCAAGGGATAGGGAGAGAGCTTGATATCTCATTATAGAGAGAAAAGGGCCCTGTGATCTTGCTGTACCAGGCACCTGGAAAGCTCAAAGCTGCAATAATATGATCTCATCTCATGTTGGTTTTAGGTTTACAGTTTAGGTTTAATGTCATGCTGACACAGTTATACTAGTGGAAACTCAAATAAGATGATGAACTATCTTTAATGACAAGACATACAGTATAACACTGTCAATAACACTTTAGACATACAAATGATTCAAATAGAAGCACAGTATTAAAGTATATTTATCAAGTTCCCATACCAGGCAGTGATGCATCCATCCCATCATGATACTCTCAAAGGTGCCTCTGTAGGAGGCCTGTAGGATCTTGGGCCACATGCCGAACTTCTTCAGCCACCTGAGGAGTGCTTTTTTCAGAACATAGCCCTGGGTTACCCTGTATTGAGGGTCAGTGGGACAGAGGTATTGGAGCCCATTCTCTCCACCTGGCTTCAACCCGACAGGAAGTACAGGGTCTATAGCTGCACAGGCTGATGTTGACTCAATAGGTTCATGAGCTTGGTATCAAGTGTGGAATGGACTATGGTGTTGAATGTTCAGCTGTAGTCTATGGACAGCATTCTCACATAGGAGTTCCTTTTCTACAGGTGGATGAGGGTGATGTGGAGTGTTGTGGCTATGGTGCCACCTGTGGATGGTGTGGGTGGTAATGTGCTACAAATTAGCTCCTTAACATGCTTCTCAATTCAGTTGTCCACTATGGGAATGAGGCAACAGGATGCCAGTCATTTAATCATGTTACCCTTGCTTTTGTTTGGAATTGATACGACGACGAAGACTTGAAGCAGTGATGGGACTACTTCCTTGGAAAGGGAGAGGTTGATTATGGCCATAAACACACCAGCCAGCTGCACCACACACGCTCTAATCACTCAACCGGAATGCCTATCGGGTGTTGACACACTTTAACGACCTCTGCACGTCATCCTCAGCGCTGGTCATATCTATTGAGGTGGAGGCTCCCCCCGGGAAGTTGTTGTTCATAACCTCGAAACAAGCATAAAAATTATTCAGCGCTAGGGATGCAGCGTTGTTCGCTTTGCAGCTGGGCCTCGCTCTGAAGTCCGATATGTTGTGCAATCCTTGTTACAAACGACATGGATCATTTCCGCTTACTGTAGCTGTGACTCAATCCTCTCGTTGCATTCGCGTTGGGCTGCCTTGATCGCTCTGTCGAGATCATACTGTAACAGTCTTTTAGTTGTTCAACGTTGTCTCCAGATGCGAAGGCAGTGTTACATTCAGTAGGATATTCCATTAAAACTTGCTTTGAATCTCTTTTCCCTAAGTAAATCTTTCTCGGAAAGAGAAGATGGCCAGCACTTTGGAGAGTGAAATGGAGCGGTAATGATCGGCAGGGTGTATTCATATTGAAATAGTTACCGTCAGGAAGCCACATTGGACCTTTTTCAGTGACCATATCGTCAATGTCGGGCAGAAACCTTCCGTGTTCCAAAAATCCAACTTAGTAATTATTTAGTCACCAGATCTTGGCTAATCCTTTTCATTTGTTAATTATTTATAAAACGCATACACAGACTTAACCACTAATCTTGCGCCACCTCTTTTTTAAAATTCTATAGTAAAAATAGCAGATCTACACTTTCACAATGCATCACACACACACTTACTTGTAGATGTTCTACATTTGTGTGACACTGTCATGATGAAGAACAAAGTAGTGCATACATTTATGAAAAAACACAAGATTAAATATGAGGATACAAGGTTTATGCCTGGCTGACAGCGACAATATTTAAGTAACTGTTACTGTTACTCAGCTACTTTTGCACTTTCATTTAAGTATTTTCAACAAAAGCACCAAAATAGCCAATCTACAAACTCATAACCCTGCTTTTTCTTTTTTTGTGAAAACTAAAGAATATATAATATTATTAAAAGCTTTTGCCAAAATAGGGATGCCATGTTGAAAGTGGTTAAAATATATTTTGTTGGTTATAGAATTTGCCTCTGTATTGGGAAATGAGTGCACACAAAGTACAGTACAGTAAATACAATTTAAAAAATGCACAACTTTTAGTGTAGTAATGTATGTTTGTCAAAATTTCAAGGCACACTTGGACTTGTCTCCCATTTGGGAACCACTGCTCTAGATATCTTTCCACCCCTGAGAAAACCAATGGGGGCAAAGAAAACAAACAGTTGGAACACAATAACAGTAGCTTGTGATCATGTTGAACAGATTACCAAGCTTCAAAAACTCCACTAATTAAACTTTTGGCCTCAAAACGCATTTCTCTACAAATGAGCTTGATGGGACGTGCAGATCTGACATGAAGAGGATGGGAAAGGTTACACAGCAAGCACATCCACTCCCTCTGTAAAGTTTACACAATTACGGTATACAGTATACTATTGTACACACACAGATATCAAACTGAATCCAAAAAGTTGAAAATACACACACAAACACACACACACACACACACACACACACACACACACACACACACACACACACACACACACACACACACACACACACACACACACACACACACACACACACACACACACACAGTATCTATCAAGGGTGTGTAGGCATACAAATTATACTGAACAAACATCCACGCAAAGATCCGTACAGTATGTATGATTAGGAAGCTTGACATGAGAAGGTACAGTACATACGGTACATCTTTACATATAATTGTTTCTGTGTAATCTCTCCTTGATTACCTTTGTCACCAAAATACATTCTCCCTGGAAGTCTGCATACACCACCTGCAGAGTATGTGGACAGGTACGAACCTTCTCACGTCAAGTTTCCTTTGTATAAATATCCACCGCATAGATTTTTTCTTAGCGTAATTTTTATACCCTGGAGACCCTGGAGAGCTGAAATATTATGGTAATAAGAGTTTTTCATCATTGGGCAGCTGTTTGCGATTAGATTAGACTGGACTGGACTGGACCATGTGTAAACACAGACGTCTGGGCTCTCTTGCTCTCCCTCTCACCTTCTCTCCATCACTCTTCACATTCTCGTTACCCCGGCCATTTCTATTTAACTCTCTCCCATTTCCTCTCAACTCTCTCTCTTTCAACCCTCTCCCCCAGTCACCCGGAAACCACTTCCTGTCCATCTCTTCACCTCGCCAGGGAATGAGAAAAATGGAAAGACATAGAGCGAGGGGAAGGCGTTGAGGGAGAAACTCTGTTAGAGAGGGATTTCCCCACTTTGGTCATCAGGAGAAAGCTCGGGGCGAATTGGCTAATTCCTTAAAGTCCTCCATTATGCAGAGCAGTCATGTCACAGGGATAACTATTTCACTACTGAAACTCTGTGAAGCTGAGCCACCACTGTGAGAACGCCACGACCACGTTTGTTGCAATGTCGTGGTCGAACGCCACGACTACGACATTGCAACAAACAGAAACACACAGCATGTAACATGCTGCACGCATGCATGTGATGCAAAATGCTGTTCTGAAGGCTAATTTGTCAAAGCCGTAATTGAGTTTCGGTTTCGGTTTGAGAAAATATTCTCAGAAACCTCAGCACTTGAGGTTTTTGCTGGGAGTTTTTTTTCTCACCTTAATAGAGTGCCGGATGCTACACTCTTCTTGGAAATATACTGTTACTTAGGCCTGATTTACAGTATACTGAAGTTGCATCTATACAAGCTCATTGTGAGCATGCAGATCTGCTATTTGTGGTGTGTGTGAGACGTGAAACGCAACCAAGTATATATTAGGCTTTAGTCTGAGCAAGAGCAGAGCTCTCCATGAAGTGTCACACATTTGGTTTGGTTGATTGATTGAATATTTGATTAGACAGAAATGTAAAGACAGCACGAGTACAGTCAAACACTTTGTCTAAAAGGATAACACCAAAAGAGTCCTTGCGGTCTTGTTTCCATTGGGGTCCTAGGTATTCAATTCATCAACATATAGAATAGCACCAAACATTCAATATCATCACGATATAAAAAAGCCTGTTCTGACATGGTGTCTACTGTTCCTGCTGTTTTGAAACAATAGAAACTGAATAGGTTTTCCCACACCAGCCCTGCAATGACTTTTCTTTTCTTCAATCGAATGTCTGACATTTTTTTAACTGGCTATTCAACATTTTTCTGCTGCTTTCAAACAAATCTTACTAACAGTTAGAACCACCTGTCACAGCTCAGGTCAGGAAATACAATGGACGTACTGTAACTTGACTTTCCTTTTGCATGAGTGCAATCCTCTATCCTGGTGCTACTACAGCAGAAGTTTGCTGCTTTACCAGAAAACAGGTTTACCAGGAAACAGGCCCAAGACTGCAGGGTTTCATTAACACTCTTCACAGTATTAAATACATACAGTACAGCATGTAGCTCATGTTGCCTCTGGCCAGGTTGCTTGCATAGCCCAGAACAAAAAAAAGTGTGGTCGTCGCCACCAAACAAACTATTGACTCCTCATACACACAGCGCCGCCTCCAACAGCGATTTGTTACTCCGCGAGCGAAAGGGTACAGGACCACGGGTCCATTTGGTTCCGTGCGGGGACGCTGGAGAGAGCAACCTGGTATTAATATGACTGCGTCATCATTTCTTGTTTTTTGTTGTGTACACCGACACTCTGCTCATGAGCTGAATACACACACTCTTAAGGTCCTTACACACTGGGGAAGTGTTGTTTGTGTCATGAGTGCATCCACACAGAATGTGCATATCTCACAGGGATAAAAGCAAAGCAATTTTTATTCGGAACAAGGTCAATCTTTCACTACAAATAAAGACATCAACCTCTATGAATGAGGCATCATCTATGAATAGTTTTAATGCAAAATACTCGCCAATGATTTTCATATGGTTTTAGGCTATTCGTCACGGTGCCGGTGAAGACCATTTTGTTGACCACCTGAGGAGGATCAAGATTGAAGCAACGATGTCAGGGCATTTCAGCTATGGAGTAGGTCTGTTATGCCTGTCGGTATAATTTGTGTCACTATTTGCTTGAGTGACTGGTAATGACAACAGCACGTGTCTATTCGACAACTGACTGGCTGAAATGTGATGAGCGTGTGTGTGTGTGTGTGTGTGTGTATGTGTGAGTTGGTTTTGCAGTATGTTTGTGTCACAGTCAGTTCTCCACAAATAACATAAATATTAGCCACAATTTCACCTCCAGGTTAAGATATTTGATGTTTGGGACCAAAGTGGTGGTGGAGGTGGACAGAGGGGACGTACGGACACGGACAGACAGACAAACAGATGGACCGTCATCGCCATAGCCCTGCTGCTAGAAATAACTGTCATGTCATGATTGCCATTTTAACTAGCGCAGAGATAGAGAGAGCAAGTGTGGGAGGAATTGGAGGTCAATGATAGTTTAAGTGACGGTGTATTGAAACTCTGTGAATGTGTTCAGGCCTGCCTTGGAGGATGCAGAGAATGGTGAGCAGGCGAGAGAGAATGAGAAACGAAGATATGCCTTGAAAAGTGACACATACAGTACCACATGCAAGCTTTCCTGCACATATGCCCTTGTATGTATGCCCTTGCATATCTTGTACACTTGAAAACTTTAGCCTGACTTCCATGGAATACCAAGTCAGCAAATTCCACAGGAAACTGACATGAGATGAGTGATCATTATAAGGAATCACTGACTACAGTATGTTTTTTACTTAACCACAAGAGTGGGGCGAGTCCTATAAATGCTTAAATCTCTGACTGACTGACATACTGAGTCACTGACCGATGAAGTTACGCCATTGGTTTGCTGGCTGAGTGTTGGAGTTTCACTATTGGCCGCTGCTCTTTCAAAAGGATTCTTCACAAACAGTTGTGTATTATCATCAGTCGCCATTTAGAGCGGCTCCACAGTCTTTAATTACGCCTACAGGGGTCTTTAATTACATCCTCAGTGTCCTCAGAAGGCGTTTCCAATGGGTCCTCTCAGCTCATTCTACACTTAGCATGCCAAGAACTGAACATTTACAGCTCCTGGATAATATAATATCCTGGATAACTTCATTATTAGCCATGGCCAAATGTCACCACTTCCTGTATCTGTTCTTTCAAATTAAAAGTATTTGCACAGTCCAGCCATAAATTAGGTTTTGACTTACCTTGTTTTAAATTCAACTTTTATTGCCTGTTCGTTTTGCGATGTACAGTACACCACAAATGACATTTTTAGAAACTAAATTTAACTTTGACAGTGTAAAAGTTGACCCAAATGGAATTTGTTATACTTAGTTAAATACATACGTTAAATTAACATAATAGCGCTAGACTTGTGACCCAATGTGTCTCTCAATGATGTGTGTTTATGTGCATCTGTCACCATCGACATCTTAATACCTACAACTACAGGAAGTGGTTACCGGTAGGCAACAGCAGCCACACGCACGCACACGCGCACACACACACACACACACACACACACACACACACACACACACACACACACACACACACACACACACACACACACACACACACACACACACACACACACACACACACACACACACACACACACAGTCACACACACACACACACACACACACACACACACACACACACACACACACACACACACACACACACACACAAAACTGTTGTGTCTGACTCAAGATCGTCATGTCTAAACCAATTAGTACCACTAATCAAAGCAGTAACTTCCGGAACATTCATCAGTATCTCATCAGGAACATTAATACTGTGGATATGTTGTGCATGTCCATTTAATCTAAGTAAGGTCATTTGACAGCATAATATATGATGACTGAGATATTATAGAACTTTACATAAAGGGGAAATTGTGACATTGCAGTAGCCAGCAACAAGTCAATAATCAGCACCAACAGGGAAGATTTCACAAGCATAGCGCTGATTCAAACTATCTGACAACTAAAATTAAATTTGACAGTAGTCATCAAGTATGTGCCATATGACGCTGATACTGTTTAAGGTCAATGCTTTTAGGTGCTTTTCATTTGTGTTATTGAGTTTGAATGCTGCTAATCATGTGATACTTTTTTTTTTATATCCTTCCACAAATGGCACATAACAGCTATCTGTAAATGAAGGTCCTTGTGTGTGGTATCACTATCATATCATGTTTAGGTGATGTGAATTTAGTTGGCCCTCTAAGAGGCCCTAAGAGTCTCCGTCTAAGTAAGGGTGATGAGTGATGGTTCAGTTGAGTTGTGGGCACGGCACGCAGAACAAACTTCTAGGAGGTGAAACACAAAACTGATGTGATTATGTTTACATTTTGAGAAACTGTATATGCAATGCTAATAAGAACAATTATGCAGAAAGGAAGCACCCTTGTGGCTAAATCTGTTCATAATCATAATCATCATAATCACAGCCTACTGGGTTTAAATCTGGCTCACGACTTTTGTTGCATCCTGATCCCCCCCAAAACAAACAATGATGCTTCTCTCCTTCCTATGTCTTTCTCCACTGTGTCGACTGAGGGTGGGGTGGTGGGGGGGGGGGGCAGATCCATGACAATAACAAACAAAAACAAATAAAAAAGCAGAGCCGTGAAGATAACCTGAAAGCATGCTGTGTATCCATTGTCATGGATACAGCTTGTGTTTAGTCGACAATGAAGAATTTTTTGTGGGTAATGAAAATGCTATTCAGTCTCTTAAACTCTGAAGACCCCCCCCCCCCCACCTCCACCACCCTACAGTTGATTTCCAGGGCCAGAGGTATTAGTAAGGATTTCTGTGGTTGTGTGTCGTCATCATTAAGGAACGGCTGTGTGCATGCCTGTGTGTGTGTGTGTGTGTGTGTGTGTGTGTGTGTGTGTGTGTGTGTGTGTGTGTGTGTGTGTGTGTGTGTGTGTGTGTGTGTGTGTGTGTGTGTGTGTGTGTGTGTGTGTGTGTGTGTGTGTGTGTGTGTGTGTGTGAGACGGGGTACGCAATGTGACTGGTTTGGAATTCCCACGCTCGGATTACAGTATGTCGAACGGAAGCACGACCACGTTATTTATCTCTGGTATGAAACCATAATGTCTGGCAGAGACTCTTCTGAAGATATGGAGGGTTTGTTTGTTACTGCTGTGCTGGACAAAGTAGTCAATCCCAGTACTTATGTGAAAGTATACAGTAGATGCTCCTGGGTAATATTACTCAACTATAAGTGAAAGTTGCTTGGTTAAATTTGTAATTGAGTTTAAGTCATAGACCGTAAAAAAAATAATGGACAAAGTGACGCCATTGGTTTCTACAGACCCGCTTTTCAGCGATTTCAAATCCGCCATCTTTCTATATCCGGTCCGAAATGCTACCGGAAATTAATGCTATTGGCTGCAACCGCAGCAAGGGCAGGTCTTCACTCGGTAGAACCAGTAGAAACCCTAGAAACATGCCCTACTTTATCATTCATTTTAATATCAATGGGACCATAATTTACTAAACGTATATCATGATGACTTAAAAAAGACTTTAAACTAGCAATTGAAAACATAAAGTGTTTTTGAAAAGGTTTACTAAAGTAATAAAATCAAGTATAAAGTTCGCCCAAAACCTCATTCAGTTGTATTGAGATTATAATGTATTGCGACCGGCAGAAGGCGAAATAGCGACGTCTGCTGGGCCATTAATAGGAACAGCACCCTGAAAGAGAACCCAGAAGAGAGCTTTAATTCCAGCGCCAATTCCTTGGGGCTTTCTTTAAGTGCTTTCTTTTAAGAATATATAAGTGTATATGCAAAAGTGCACACTTTTTCAAAAGTACAAATTAAGTACATTGTCTTGTAAGATTTTCCAGAATGTTAAAAAATATATAACAAACTAACTGCTTTGGGAGCTTGTAGGTCTGCTATTTTCAGTATATTTGAATATAGGGCATAAGTGGTTAATTCATAAGGTACTGTCATTTCAAAGACAATAATTGTCTTTGAAATGTAGTGGATCGAACGTAATATGTATCCAAAAATACAAATACTCAATTACAGATACTCCAAAAATGTACTTAAGTACAGTACTCAAGTAAATGTACTTCATTCGTTACTGATCTCCACTGGTTACTAGAAACATCGTTTGCCTGCTGTCCAGACCTTCTGGTGGTGTTTTGATGCTCTACCTACAGCGAAGGCTTTGGCACAATCCCTCTTTTGAAATTACTTTTCCTTATGTCCAATCTCTCCACTGTTCCTTTCCCTCCACTGCTTATCTGTTCATCTTTGCTGTGTTGCTTTGTTCGTTTTATCCGTATTTCCAAATGGTGAAAGACAGACTAATGTCTCCCACATGCATCGCTCTTGTCTCAGTCTGTTTCAACTTAACCCTGTGTGCAGCTATCCTTCTGTACTGTATGTCTGTCTGTCTGTGAACGTGCATGTGTTTCGCTAGTTTCTGTGTGTGTGTGTGTGTGTGTGTGTGTGTGTGTGTGTGTGTGTGTGTGTGTGTGTGTGTGTGTGTGTGTGTGTGTGTGTGTGTGTGTGTGTGTGTGTGTGTGTGTGTGTGTGTGTGTGGACTGGAGTGTGTCAGTGTTTGAAGACGTGTGAGTTGTGTCAGTATTTTTGTCTTTGAACAATGCCTTGTTTGGACAGAGCTATCTTTCATGTGTATGACCTGAAGACAGACAGAACTGCAACTGGCTATTAAATTGACCAGTCACACACACATACGCACGCACACTACACACACACATGCACGCACACACACATGCACACAAACAGCACTTCTGTTATGATAAATGTATCGTGCATCTCTACACTGTGCCCCTCAACTGTTAATGGTTCTCTTTATCTGCCAGTAGTGTGAGATGTCAGCCCATCACAATGCACAGAGAAAGTGAGATATGGAGAGAGCGAGTGTGTGTGTGTTGGCAGTGCACGTGAGTGCTGGAGTAACAAGTATGCAAATGAAGGATATTGCAGTGTCACAAATTATTTAAAAAATATCACGACATGCATACAGCACTTCCTTTTTGCTATGGTAATGTCCATTCATTCTGCACGTTTCATGCTGTTGTGGTAGTTAAGAGTATAGAAGTGGACCCTCTTCTGTCGTTAAAAAGAGTATTATAGAGGATCGATAACAGGAAAGCTTATGAGGTTCAAGAGGCTTTGGCTGTTAAAACATCCACCCACAAACACAATCTGCCATAAGTCATTCTTATGACCATAGACAGTCCAATCGATTCTCAAAGCCAGTACTTGGTGTGTATTTTCACTCACCAACTGTTTAAATTGCATTCAGAAAGCAATTTACAATTTAGGCATTTAGCAGACGGTCTTAATACAGAGCATCTTACAGTAAGCAAGGTAAACACAAGGTAATATATCAAATGCATAGAGAACAGTGTCATGTGAACATATCTAAACAGTATAATATCAAAAAAGGATAGGATGCCAGCCAGGTCAACAAATGAACCTGGCATATTTCTAAATAACATGTTAAATACAATGTTAACCTTTGCATAAGTCTGCAAGGTCGTCAAGGCTAGGACAAGTGCTATGGCAAGTGCTACGGGATAAAAGCAAAACAAAAAAAGCACTTAATTTGTTCATATGCACTGCATTTTTATTTCTGCCAAGGAGGCAATATAAGCAGGATATCCAAAGCAGTTATGAACTGTTTTGCACAAAACGTATTTGTAACCGCTGCCAATTGGCTCAAGAAAGAACTGCTTTTGCTTTCAGACTAATTGACCAGAAAGTTGGCAGTGGCCGCGGCCTGTCTCACAAATACACATAACTTCTGAACACCACAATACTTGGATTATGGATTATAAACATGAGTGCCATGTGAGTGCCAGGCACTCACACATGTAGACTAAATGCATCATGACGTTCTGTTGGCCAAAAGGGGTTATGATGCCAGAAGCACCGTAACCACCTATAGACAAAACTGACATCTTGGCAGAAGTCTGAACTCTACTGAGAACATTTTCTAGTTTTTTTTAGTAAACATTTGCGTAGACCTTTCGTCAATGCAAATCCAACCGTTCACTGGCAATCACGTAGATCTACGTAAAAAAAAAAGAAAAATGATTTTATTGCACAGAACCAGAGATATCGCGATCCGAAGAAATCCAAACCCAAACCCATGCAAACATACAGTACCAGTCCATACTGTGCCGAATGAGTAATTGATATACCCCAGGCAAGTCTGAATCCCACTGAATACCCTCAGCACCACTCAGATATGTGCACCCCCCAGCCAGCCCTTCATCCCTGTCATCTACACCCTGGAAGGTGGAGAGCGAGAGCCCAGTCAAGCGCTAATCTTGGAAACTACTGGACTGATCAGTGTCAAATGTTTTGCACATGCTGCCAGTAGGCCAAGTAAATATGTTTACAGAGTGGCTCTGTAGGAGGCAAGCCATCTCAGAGAGGTTTCATCTGTCTGTCTCTTCTGTGAGTCCAAGGGGGCTAATCTCGCAAACCGCTGCACCAATCAGCTAACCGATCAAGTTTCTTGTGCATGCTGCCATTAGGCCAAGGAAGTATCGACCCCACTCAAAATTGGGTGGGGGGGGGGGGTATCACAAACGTGACATCCCAACAATTTGATTGGCTGAATTGGGTCACAATCCAGTCATAATTCGGTCACAAACGTGACATCTGAATGTTATGTTATTTGGTGCAAGAAATGTCACAAATGTGACACTCGGATTTGATTGGTCAAGCTTTGAGTGACGTACGGTACTGCTATGATTAGTTCTACAGGATCTTCATGCTGGGAACCGGCCTGACCATCTAGTGTTTTATATATTCGTCAGTGGCAGTCAGATTGGGCTGAAAGTGCCTTGCCCAAATTTGGAGTTATACATCACAGATAGATCATCATGGACTGGCCACATGAAGTCAGAGATCATCCACATGGGAGCCACGCCGTTATTAGACTGTTCTCATTTTTATACTTTTTGAAACATACATCCTATCCCATCCTATCCTATCCTATCCTACTACTTTAATTGAAATTACCTCCAAAATATGTCAGGGGTTGCTCAACACACGATCCCCCCATTTGCCTCAAAACTTGCCACAGACTGACTGGCTATAATATAGGCTTCTTTCCCCGCCTTCGGTTAATATAAAACTACATTTCCCACTACATCTTTTTTTTTTTTTTTTTTTTTTATCCCTCGATTTTGTAACTCTTTTTTCACCCGGTGCCAATTTGCTAAGTGATCCTGGGCACTACACTCCCCCCACAGCCTAGGGAGGCCAGGGCCGAGCTCATGCCTCCTTCAATGCATGAGAGCCAACTGACCTTCTTATCAGCTGACAGGGGGGAGTTTCCCTGGTAGGACATAGCGCGTGGAAGGAACACGTTATTCCAAACAGTTCCCTTCCCCTCCATCAGGCGCCCCAGCTGACCAGGGGGAGGCAGTATAGTGACCAGGATTACTACATGTTTTTGTGAGGGTATTAACTACCCTAGGATACACGGGGAGAACATGCAAACTCCACACAGAAAGGCCCTTCCTACTACATCTTAACATTTTAGCCACAGCATCTTTCTTTCTTTCTGGCCGCAGTATCTATATTAATCGATTAGTCGATTACCATGATCAGTCATAACCATAACGACTTTCCAATGCAGCTACCACTGCCAAATATGGACTGTGATGGACTGTGATATGATCGGGCCTAGATTTGAGGCGCGCTTCGCGGCCCAAATTATTATAAAAAATGCGAAGAATATGAACATTTGCCTCACTAACAGTTGATGTCGGTCGTTGCTAGGATACACCCAATGTAAATAAGATGTATACTCTGAATTTTATATTTCTATATTTGGATACATTGACAATGCCTCTCAGCCAATCACTGAGGTCGGACCAAATTTGGTCATCGACTCTATAATAAAAGGTCTTCCAGATTTTGCCACAATAACCAAGATTATATTATTTTTGGGCGGTGTAGCCGCCTCTATATGTGAGGTTGGGACATTGACATTTGCTGCACTGTGATTGGCCACCCATTGTACCCCCCAAACCCTGCACTGTGATTGGCCACCCATTGTACACCCTTTCCACCCACAATGGGTGGCCCCTGTACACCCCCACTGACTCTATTCCCCGCTGACTCTATTCAGCACTGTGATTGGCTAGCGAAGACACATGATGAAATTATGATGAAATGAATAACCTATAAATAGGACTATGCACTTAAGTGAGCTTCCATCACTGTGCTGACCACTGTGCTGACCATACCGCCCACTTCACTCTAGGTGTGATTTTTAATATTACCAGAGTCTTTACCAGATACGAAACATGTGTGGAATCTTTGCCTATCTGAACTACCATGTGCCGAGGTCTCGCCGTGAGATTCTTGACATCTTGCTACAAGGCCTGTGGCGTCTGGAATACCGGGGCTATGACTCCGCTGGCGTTGGAATCGACGGCAGCAACGACGGCAAGTCCATCCTAGTGATCAAGCAGAGTGGCAAAGTGAAAGCTCTCGGCGAGGAGGTACGCAAACGGCAGGACATGGACCTGGATGCAGTATTCGACGTTCACGTGGGCATCGCCCACACCCGCTGGGCTACCCACGGCGTGCCCAGCCCAGTCAACAGCCACCCTCAGAGCTCCGACAAGAACAATGAATTCATCGTCATCCACAACGGAATCACCACCAACTACAAAGATCTGAGGAAATTCCTGGAGAGCAAAAATTACGAGTTTGAGTCCGAGACCGACACAGAGACCGTCGCCAAGCTGGTGAAGTACGTGTACAACAATCGGGAGAGCGACGACATCAGTTTTGCCTCTCTGGTGGAGAGGGTGACCCAGCAACTGGACGGAGCTTTCGCCCTGGTCTTTAAGAGCGTCCATTACCCCGGTGAGGTGGTCGCCACCAGGAGGGGAAGTCCTTTGCTGATTGCAGTGAAAAGGGATCACAAGCTGACCATGGACCACGTTCCCATCATGTACCACTTCTCTGGTAAAGACAATAAGGGCTGCACCACTAGTCTCAGGACAGACCAGGACACCTTCCCGTTCCCAGAGGATGAGATGGCTGTAGAGTACTACTTTGCCTCTGATGCCAGTGCGGTTATAGAACACACCAACAAGGTGATGTTTCTGGAGGACGACGATGTCGCCGCTGTGAGAGACGGGCGGTTGTCCATCCACAGGATAAAACGCATGGCCGGAGACAACCCCGCCCGCGCCATCCAGACCCTGCAGCTGGAGTTACAGCAAATCATGAAGGGGAACTACAGCTCCTTCATGCAGAAGGAGATCTTCGAGCAGCCGGAGTCCGTGGTCAACACCATGAGAGGAAGGGTCAACTTTGACGACAACACAGTGACACTGGGCGGGCTGAAGGACCACATCAAAGAGATCCAGAGGTGTCGACGGCTGATCCTCATCGCCTGCGGAACCAGCTACCATGGGGGGTTGGCGACCCGCCAGATTCTGGAAGAGTTAACCGAGCTGCCCGTCATGGTGGAGTTAGCCAGCGACTTCCTGGACAGGAACATGCCTGTGTACCGAGACGACGTCTGCTTATTTATCAGCCAGTCGGGAGAGACGGCGGACACCCTCATGGCCCTGCGATACTGTAAGGACAGAGGGGCTCTGACCGTGGGTTTGACCAACACAGTGGGAAGCTCCATCTCCAGAGGAACCGACTGCGGTGTCCACCTCAACGCCGGGCCCGAGATCGGCGTGGCGAGCACCAAGGCCTACACTAGCCAGTTTGTGGCCCTGATCATGTTCGCACTGTTGATGTGCGACGACAGTATTTCCATGCAGCCGAGGCGTAGTGAGATCATCCAGGGCTTGAAGATACTCCCGGACCTTATCAAGGAGGTGCTGGGCTTGGACGACGAGATCCAGAAGGTGGCGACGGAGCTCTACAAGCAGAAGAGCGTCCTGATCATGGGCAGAGGTTACCACTACGCCACCTGCCTAGAGGGAGCTCTGAAGATCAAGGAGATCACGTACATGCACTCGGAGGGCATCCTGGCCGGAGAGCTGAAGCACGGTCCCCTGGCCCTGGTGGACAAGCTCATGCCCGTCATCATGATCATCATGAGGGACCACACCTACGTCAAATGCCAGAATGCCTTGCAGCAGATCGTGGCTCGCCAGGGGCGGCCCATCATGATCTGCAACAAGGACGACCAGGAGACCATCAAGAACGCGAGCCGCACCATACAAGTGCCTCGCTGTGTGGACTGTCTCCAGGGCATCCTGAGCATCATCCCTCTGCAGCTGCTCTCCTTCCATCTGGCCGTGCTCAGGGGTTACGACGTGGACTGTCCAAGAAACCTGGCCAAGTCTGTGACGGTGGAGTGAGCCACCGTGCCACCCGTCACCATTGGTGGACAGTAACAAAGTACATTTACTTGACTACTGTACATAACCACTTGAAACCCAGCATGCCTATTCTGGGTGGAACATGGGGTCTGTCTGAGGTTAATTCTTTACAGATATGTATATTTGTGAAAAAAAATAACTTTATTTGTATAGCACCTTTCATACAAAATTGCAACCCAAAGTGCTTCACATCAAGACAATAAACAGTAGAATGCCAGAAAAATAATTGGCAAACAGAAACATAACTAAACAATGTAGTTAAACTAAAAATCAAGTAAACATAGGGCGATTTATACACAATCAAAAATAGAAATAGCAATACAAAATAAAAGTAATAAAAACTAGAAAATGTGCTCCTCGGAGCACAAGTCTCCGCCAGCAGACTTGTGTTGGGAATGTTGGGAATGTTCTAATTCTTATGTTCCAATTCTTACAAAAAATAGAACATGTTACTGTGTCATAGTAACATGACACACTGTCTGTATAAGTGTCCTATCCGTCCTGTCTGTGTAAGTGTCCTATCCGTCTGTCGGAAAGGCGACATGTAACCACTAAATGTTAGCTTGGCTGATGGCACTGATGTCACTTCGGAACGCGCACCGCAGCGCTCCGAAGTGACACATCTATTTATAGGCCGCTATACGTCATGCGTCTCACTAGCCAATCAGAGCACACTCTTTCAACGTATTGTCGCGTGTCACGTGAGGCTTGACCAATGTTAGCTTGGCCGAGGGGGGGGGGACGGAAAGTGAAAACATAGTCTCCTGGCGGAGACAATAAATGTGAACACAAGATGAATTTAAATAAATGCCATATTAAAAAGATAGGTTTTTAGTTTACTCTTAAAAACACTGAGAGAGCTTGCCTTTTTAAGCTCTAGTGGTAATGTATTCCACAACTTAGGGCCATCGACCCAGAAAGCAGCCTCACCAGTGTTTTTATGAGAAGCATCGGGAACCTCTAGTAGGAGAGCGGAGGAGGACCTGAGTGTTCTGGTTGGAACATAAAATTATGTATAAAGGTGCTAAGTTATTTCGTGCTTTGTAAACAAATAAAAGTGCTTTAAAATCAATTCTAAAAGATACAGGTAGCCAGCAGTGTAGTGTTGATAAGACTGGACTAATGTGATCTCTTCTAGTGTTGGTTAAAATTCTTGCTGCCGTATTTTGAATTTTACTTGTAATTTTCGAATGGATTTCTTTGGTAGCCCTGTAAAAAGAGAGTTGCAGTAATCTAGCCGGCTTGTTATAAAAGCATGGATAAGGACTTCTGCATCTCTCTGATTTAAAAGAGCCATGTTTCTTAAATGGAGAAAGGCTGTTCTTGTGCCCTTGTTAAAATGGGAATTAGAATTTAGGTCGGAGTCCAAGATCACACCCAGGTCTGTGACCTCTGTTTTGACCAGTCTGGCCAGAGAGCCAAGCATTGCCTGTAATTTGTCTCTCTGATTTGGGGCCATTGAGGAGAATCTCAGTTTTTCCCTCGTTGAGTTTTAAAAAGTTTTTACCCATCCTAAGATGGATCTCATTGAGGCAGGAGATAAGATCACTTAAGGCATTGGGGTTGTTATCATCTGCGTAGCAGTGGTAGTTAATATTATGGCGTCTAATGATGTGACCAAGTGGCAACATATATAGTGAGAAGAGTATAGGTCCTAAAATGCTTCCTTGGGGAATCCCATACTCTGTCTCAACTGGATCCGATACAAAATCACCTATGGAGACAGAGAACTGTCGTTCAGCTAGATACGATCGGATCCAGTTAAGGACACTACCAGAGAGACCTACCCATTTTTCTAGTCTGTCAATTAAAATACAGTGATCAATAGTGTCAAATGCAGCACTTAAATCGTCGTGTTCCTTCCACGCACTACGTTCTACCGAGGAAACTCCCCCTGTCAGGTGATAAGAAGGTCAGTTGGCTCTCATGCATTGAATAATAATAAACTTTATTTGTATAGCACCTTTCATGACATGAAATGCAGCTCAAAGTGCTTTACAGAGCAAGAATACAATTACAGTTACAACCAGGAGGAAGGAGGCATGAGCTCGGCTCTGGGCTCTATAGTCTGGCGGGGGGAATGTAGCACCCAGGATCATCACTTAGATAATTGGCACTGGGTGAAAAAGGGTTACAAAATCGTGGGATTAAAACGATGATCAAAAAAAAAACAAATAAATATATATATTTAATGCATTTATGAACATCGCAATCTACCAAATGGTTTAAATAGTTTTTTTCTTTTCATTCGGATATTCATTCATATGTCACACGTCAATCCAAAGACCTGCGTAATACCTTTTTGTCGTACTTCTCTTAGGCGGTTCTAAAAGAGGGTCTACTCTTTGGAATGCCACAGATCCTATGCTGAAAAACTCTCCATCCCTGTTGGTCTTTAAAGCAAACTACAAAAGATTTGTCATATCCAAAAAGCAGTAGATAAATAGCTCTATGTACATGCATGTAGGTATGCATGTGGACAGAACATCACAAAACCCAGTACTACTTTTTTTTAATAAAAATGTCAACTTCCTGTTGATTTTGCTCATTTTATTAGGAATAAAACCCGGACTGGATAAGTGGATCCAGATCCTGATCTTCAAATAGAAAAATCAATAGGAAGTTTTATAAAAATAAAAATAGTACCGGGTTTGGTGATGTTCTTTATTGTCTGAATCAGCTTTGTTTGCGTTCCTTTACAGGTTAAAAGAGCTCCTCCTGAGCCTCTACACTGTAAGTGCATATTTTGAATGATCAATGTCTAGTTTTAATTATACATTGACTTATATATAATATAAGTTAAGGCATTGGGGTCGTCTGGTGAGACGGATATATACAGTATATCAATGTATAATATAAGTCAATGGAAGGTTGGACATTTGTCAAAAATATGGAGATGACATAAAAAAAATCACACCCAGTGTGAAGTGGGCGGTGTGTGGTCATCACAACATGACTCACTTTAAAAAAAGGATACATGACTTTTTTTAAAGTCCATACTGCTATTCATAGGGCTGCACATGTGTCATGTGTTTCGCTAGCCAATCACAGTCCTGAATTTGCAAAGTCAGCCAATCACATTACAGTTAGTGGTGATGACACTAGCTGTAATGTGATTGGCTGCCTTTGCAAAAGTATCGATTTGCATTAACAATGGAAGGGTTAGGGGGTATACAAATCTTTTGGTCGGTGTCCAAAACTCACTTATAGGGGGCGGCTACACCGCCCCAAAAATTACCCCGGTCATCAATGACATACTGTGATGTCACACATCATAGACTTCCTTGTTTTGTTTTCACTCCCATTGATCAGACTAATGTGGCCGTTTGGTTCAATTTAATCCACCTTGTAGTCTTTCACGTGACCCAGAACCTTCTTCCTCTGTTGCAACATGTGGAGGTAAAGCTGGGGAAACAGAGGAATGTAAGAGACCATGGTGAGGATGAGGAACGTGTGATAGTTGAAGGGGACGTTGAAGTACTTAGTGGGGAGAGTGACCGAGTACAGGTCCGTCCTCTGCACGTATGGCAGTGCTTTGTACATAGTCAGCAGCTCCCCCGTCACCCCCATAGGATACAGCACAATGAAAAGGGAGTACCTGGCCCATTTGAGGAGGCTGGGCACATGACCGATTAGGCTGAAGGTATAGAAGGAGTAGCGGATAATCTCTGTGATGGTCCATGCCGTCAGAAACATCAACACGCTGGCCTCGCTCTGCACCTCTCTGACACTGTGTGTCACGGCCCAGGTGACGAAGACTCGTGACATGACCTGCATGCCCGTCAGCATCACAGAGGACGGCACAATTCCTACAGCGGAATGCAATATCTCCAAAACGGCCACAGTCTGAAAGACCTTCAGTGGCTTCTCTATGGAGTGATAGTATCCGTCTTGGCGTTTGGCTAGGTAGCCCCTGACCAGGACCACAGCTATCATAAACCACCCAACTGTCATAAGGATGTTATATAGAACCAGATAGGCCTTTCCCAGAGAACCTGGTCCCTTCCTTTTCCTCGGGGCCAGATCATGGTTTGTGGATGTCTTAATGGTATACTTAGAAGAACACATCTTGACACTATGAGGTTTGACCTTCCTGGTGGACGCCACTGTTCCATTTATTATCTACAGGCTTTCCCATTGCTACGTCATTTGATGATGTCACGCTTCCAACACGATCTGATTGAACAATAGTCAGTCAGACCTGATTCAACCAGAGTTTGTTAGCCAACAAATGTACAGCATGGCTCTTATATACAGCTAGCTGTCTAGAAGAGGGACTGTCTATCAGTCCACGGCTAATCTCGCAAACGACTGGAGCGATCAGGGCCACATTTCTTCACACACGCACGCACGCGCACACACGCACACCTGAAAACACGTGTGTGAGTGTAGAGTTAGTGTTCACACCACAGTGACACAGATCGACTACCAATATCCTGGGCAATATCTGGCTAATGACTTACAATACAACACATATAATCCTCCATCTTCCTGTCACAGTCCTTTGTGCTGTCTAATAAAGTGGCAATGCCTCATAAATAGACTTGTATGAAATGTATAACATCTTGCATGTATGGAAGAAAAAAAAGCAGGACTATAATATATGGATTTGCTTTCTTACTGCTTTCTTTAATGTAACGCACTTTGAGCTGCATGTATTGTATGAAAGGTGCTATACAAATACAGTGTATTATTATTATTATTTAAATATAGGAAGAGTAAGACCAGGAGGAAGAGAGGGGGAGTAGACAGGAAATGAGAAACAATTCTAATGTTGTTTTAATCTTTATTCAACTTGGCAGATTGTAACAAATTGTTATTAACAACAACGGACTGGTGAAAGCCTCAAGGGGTTAGAGAGACAGACAGACAGACAGACAGACAGACAGACAGACAGACAGACAGAAAACAGATAGAGAAGAGAGCGAAGAGATGAAGGATTGAATGGGAGAGGATAAGAGAGTCAGAAGGGACATAGAGCAGAGGGAGAGTTGTGATCTGATTAGCAGAGAGCTGAGTCTCGACTTGAACTGTCTCGTCAACTTCTACCTGATCTTATCTTCAGTATAGGAGCCATTGTTCAGACAGCCAACCAACAAACCAACCAACCAGCTTCATGCCACACACATACAGTAGACAAACCTCTACCTCTGCAGGAGTGTGTTTTATGTTCATTAGGAATTCATATCCACCTTTTAAGCTGGAGGGCAGATTTTGATATGATTTTGTTAATATATCTCTCAAAAATAGTA
The DNA here is from genome assembly GCF_963454915.1 of Gymnoscopelus microlampas. Lineage (NCBI taxonomy): Eukaryota > Metazoa > Chordata > Actinopteri > Myctophiformes > Myctophidae > Gymnoscopelus > Gymnoscopelus microlampas. The sequence goes on from NC_139961.1 coordinate 32,968,256, forward strand.
ATAAGATGATGCTATCCAGATTTCACATGTATCCTCTATACATGTGAAATCTGGATAGATGTCACGCATAGTTAATTACGATTTAAGCAGCGTTGTTCATGAACTTCACAGCTATAACTTACAATCAATAGCTAAATATTGGACAGGGAAGACTAAATCAGCAGCACAGAAATCCCATATTGCAGCTTTAGTTGTGTGTGTGTGTGTGTGTGTGTGTGTGTGTGTGTGTGTGTGTGTGTGTGTGTGTGTGTGTGTGTGTGTGTGTGTGTGTGTGTGTGTGTGTGTGTGTGTGTGTGTGTGTGTGTGTGTGCGCGCGCACGCGCGCGCGCACGCGCGCGCGCTCTGTGTGCAAGCTATATCCCAAAGGGTTTAAAGTGGAGAACTACATGGTCTGGTGGTTTATAATATGGCATGATGGAACTTTAAAAACAACTAAAAATACAAAGGTACAAAGGGGTAAAAGTTAATTTTCAAATATCTGAGGGGGGGAGACTCATGGCTGTAATTCATTGCTTATTATCATGAATAAAGGGAACAGAGGGAAAAACTCCCGTGGTGCTCAGAGATGGTGCAGAGGCTAAGACCCTATGTCTCCGGATACATGTACTGTAGGCTAGCTAGTCCTTTCCTGGCTTGGTGTCAAATCCCATCAGAGCTTTTCTCTCCTGTGTTTCCATCCTGGTGTTTCCTCCCAGATTTCCTAATGTCCGTCTCAGTGAAAAAGATGACAACTGACTGAGGGCAGCTGTCTACCTTATAGAGGGAAAACTGATAAAAACGAATGACTTATGTTTTGTAATAATAATCAAAGTCTACAAAGTAAGTTTTCAAATAATTGTGAATAAAACAAATTGTGTAAAAGTATAATATTTGCCTCTGGGATGTAGTGGAGCAGAAGTAAAAGTACTGAAATTTGGAAATACTCCAGTAAAGTAAAAATACCTCAAAATTGTACTTAAGTACAGTACTTGAGTAAGTGTACTTTGTTACTTTACACCACTGCTGAGTTGTTCCCAAGTTATTTTGCTCACAGACAGACGGACACACTCCCCACAAAGACAGCAGTGATTATAATACCCTGTCACGCATTGCTGCAGGCAGGGTAAATATAACTGTTTTAACTCTTCATAAATATTTAAATAACTATATATATATATATATCTTTCTAAATCCCTCACTCCCTGTCTCCTCCCTTGCTTTTCCGATTCCCTCTTCTCTCACGCTTTAACATAAATATTGACATATCTACCTTTAACTTCGCTTTTCTCTGGTCCCTTTCTCCCTCTCTCTCTCTCTTCATTCCCCTCTCCTCATCCATAAATATTGACATATGTCTACTTATCTAAATTTTCCACTTCCTCTCTCCCTCTGGTCTAGAAACACACTGTTGAAATCAGCCCTTTCACAACTATGGATGGTGAGCTTTGACCCCCGTCGTAAGCAACTACTCTGTCACTCGGTTTGGAGCCCTATAGGTTGTTTAAACCACTTAGACTCTAAATATTTACTTGACCGGGGTGCCCTAGGGGTCTGTACTTGCCAAATCTCTTCGCCGAAAATAGGCGATCTACAAACTCGCAACGCGTTGACCACTTGTTATTTTGACCACTTGTTCATCAATGCTACATTTTTTAGGCTATAGGGTTTTTTGATCATGTTAAAGGCTCCCTTGTACACCCTGCAGTAACAAGCATCTCATATCCAGACTGTGGGTGTCAGAGTAGAGATTGGTTTGATTGATTCCATTGACATTTTTGTTGACAAAATTCCAATGCATAAACATAGCCGTCTTTGTTGGCAGAAACCTTATACTTTGTTGTATAACAGTGTCGCCAAAAGCAGCGAAAATAGAGCTCACATTGCGATGCGTTGTGAGCGAGTAGATCAGCTATTTTCACTATTTTTGAACATTTCTGAAAGCTTTTTAACATCAATGATAGGGACACTAGATTGAAAGTCTGTCTGTGGGTTAAATCAATATTTAACCAATGAAAAGTATGAACAAGAGCTTGAGACAAACTAATAACGGATCCATTGGAAAAGTTGGAAAACAGGCTTTTTTTCTCCATTTGGTTTCCACCCACCAGCGACAAAAAAAAGGATAAAACACAATAGATATATTCCATTGTGGTTCTTCCTGGTGAACTTTCACTCAGCCATCATCAGTGGAGGTCAGAACACTGATGGTGTTCTGACGTCCTCACCGTCCTCACTCGAAAAACACTCTCCATTCTGCAACGTGCGGTCTGCTCCTCTGAGTGTAAACAAATGGAAGCAAATGGACCCATACGGGTCCATTTGCTTCCATTTGTATACACTCAGAGTTACAGACCTGTAACGGTCCATTTCCCTCAAGGAACCCTGAGAGTCCCTGGACCCCACTTTGAGAACCACTGTTGTAAGCTAACGACAATCAGAGACCTGCACAACGACAAGGCAAAGAAGAGAGCTGCATGGCAGCCATCCCAGCCACCACCTCTTCAACAGACTGTCATCTCGGGGGTGATACGGGTCCATCACCACCCGGTCCACCTCTGGCAAATTCTTCCATTTCATCACACACCTGCTGTTATCTGTGCCATTTTTGTTGCGGTTATTAATAATACTAGTGCAGTACCCGTTATCAGAGTACAATGGAGGCCTGTCTGGAACCACAAGGAACTCCATATTTGGTATGGCCCGCGCTGACCCGTTCGGTGCCCGACTGCCCGTCATTCATCTTGGGTGATGATCAGTACCCGTTCGGGGAAGTGACGTCATAGAGCACTTGGAGGCCAGTGTACAGACAGACAGACACACAGACGCACACACAGACATATTCATGGAATGGTTGGATGGATGGATTGATAGATAGACAGACAGACAGACAAATGCAGAGAGAGAGAGCGAGAGAGAGAGAGAAAACATGGTCTAAAAGAAAGTGAAAAAACCCTTGGGGCAACAATGGATGTTGCAGGGAAGTAATGCTTTTATTCCTCTGCCAAATACCACACAACCCGCACGTTTATTTTCAAAGGCCATATATCTATTACATCAGTATTATAAACATCAACTATGTTGAAACACTGTTATACCGTAGCACTGGCTTTGATTACATAGTGATTGGATTGGATTCGTTTTAGGATAGCTATTTCTTTTCTTTTCTTTTCATTCAGAACTTTATGTTAGAGTCTGTTGCTGTTAGTGGCTGGGAGAGACTTCCCAGCATGCCTCGGTATGTGTTATTGTTTTATTATCACAATGGACCACAATGGAAACAAGTCCCCAGGACTTTTAGCCTTAAATGCCTGACTGTGCCTCGTGCTGTTTACATTTCTGACTAATAAAGTATTCAATCAATCAATCAATCATCCACTTAAGTTTTTAATTGCTTTGGGAATGCATTTGGGGGAAGTTTGTGTGTTGTTGCTTCATGCTGTCATTTTAGGATTTTTTTGGTTATACCATAAGCAAGCAATGGTAAATACTAGGAGCATCCCCCCTCCATTTAAGCCTGAGTTACACTTGGTTGTGCTCACAATGCGTCACAGCATGATACACATTTACAGTTCAAACTGCCTGCTGCAGAACTTTCACGTGTGACTGATTACACCCCGAGTTCACACATTCAAGACAAGTATGCTTTACCTTTGTGGTGAGAGAAAAGAATGACATGGAATGATAAGACCCACAGGCCCAAAGCTGGAGTTGAACCTGGTGCATCATGACAAAACCCCAAATACTGTAAAAGTTCAATTTAGGTAGCAATTAAGCACTATACTGTATACTTCGTCATACAATGAAAACTGAAAAAAATTAAGCTTGCAGATCGGCTATTTTAGCTATTATTGAAGAATATTTTTTTTGAAAAGGATCTTTTAAAACTTTTAGAACATTTTGAAAATGTTTGAAAATCTGCAACGGAAATAGAGTACAACGGAGTAGAGAACCCTTCTGCCCATGACTGAAACACACCACTGATCCAGCGACAAAGAGCAGAGAACAATTCCATTAAAGGAGTCCTCCTGCTGCAGGAGAACAAGACTAGACAAGTCTAGTAGTTCATCCATCCAGAACCTGGTAACAGGTTATCTGTGAACTAATCTCTGTTCTGGATGAGTCATTCTTTTGAAAGTGAATCAAATATTAAGTTTCGATGTGAATGACTTTTTCTTGCCAATGGCAACTATGAAGTAACAAAAGACTTTCCTGCTCGACTCGATTTCTCCATCGGTGCAATTACAGAGATAGTTGAATTGACCTCCTTAAAATGCAGAACGAGAGCGAGTGCGAGTAATGCCCTCTGCTGTCTGGCATTTTGTTGATTTATGTAGGGAAATCAGTAGGAAGTATAGCACATTTTTCTGATGCCTTTCTGAAAATAATTTGGAAAATCTGACTGAATTAGCGCATTCCAGAACCCTGTCTCTATTTTGTATATTATAACAGCTTGCGAACTTTCAGTCCAGTTAATTGATGTCATTTGAAGGATCACACTGGTCTCAGTACATGTCATTTCCATTTCACAGATTTGGCCATATATCATACATATATATAGACAATTTTCCCCATTAATGGCTTCATTTTTAGATTTTGCTTTTGTTTACAATTTCTCATCATTTCTCCAGGGAATATTTTTGGTGGGCTCTCATGTCTGCAACAGCCAATGAGCTCTCAAAGCTAAAGGACAAGTCAACCCATATTTTCTGCGACCCAACAAATGCGTTCAGCTCCAAGTGTTTCGCAGAATCCCCTTATTTTTTGCATAAATGAGGGCATATGTACTGCTGCGATAACAGCAGAAAGTCATGAGGGAATCCTGAAATTAATCCCTCCCAAGACTCCTTGTTCATGCATGGTTGCGGAGTTCAACATCCTTTAGGACGGAAAGAGGAATGAGATTCAGATACTGCTGTTTAATTTGACATGCTCTGAGACTAACAGTAATGTGGAGTTGCATAAATGTACTTTGACTGAACTCGCCCAGTATAATACCGTATACCTGCACATCGCTGGCAGTGGGATAATAGAGATGCATACATTTCCATATTGAGTTTGTCAGGCAAGTAGAAATAAGAAATGGGATAGCAGCTTATTGCGAAGGTTTGCTGCACACTGATGGAGTAAAGTCCAATCAGTTCCACTTGTATGGTGCATTTCATACCAGTTAAATAATTATGCACACATAAGCCCCCATTCACCCACTGAAAGCATTAGAAAGCCAACCCATCCACAATTCAAATCATATAACATTTAAGTACCCCGGGCCACACATGCACGCGCGCACACACACACACACACACACACACACACACACACACGCTTTTATATCTCCTACTATGCTCACACACCTTACGTCATACCCCAGGTAGGGGGGGGGGGAGAGAGAGAGAGAGAGAGAGAGAGAGAGAGAGAGAGAGAGAGAGAGAGAGAGAGAGAGAGAGAGAGAGAGAGAGAGAGAGAGAGAGAGAGATGAGTAAACGGATGTGTGTATGGTTTCCTCATACAGTATGTCCCAGTCTGGAGACCATAAACCAATGAAAGATAAAAACCACAGACTGGGTTAATGGGAACAGAAGGACGACACTGGAATGGATTGAAAATAAATCTCAAAGTCTCAAAGTAACTTCATCAGCTTTGGTTTCAATGGAGTCAGTCAATGATTCAGTTCATGTCATGACCTAAACCAATGAAAGATAAAAACCACAGACTGGGTTAATGGGAACAGAAGGACAACACTGGAATGGATTGAAAATAAACCTCAAAGTCACTTCATCAGCTTTGGTTTCAATGGAGTCAGTCAATGATTCAGTTAATGACATGACTCTTTTTATTACTCTCTTATATCTGCTATTCCTGAGAAACAGGGACGGGACGGCGCATAAACAGAGGGATGAAGGGAATAGAATGACACAGAGGTAGAGAGAGACACAGAAAGGAAAAGACAGAGAGAGGATGAGAGAGAAGATGAGAGGGGGAGAGGGAGAGGGAGAGAGAGAGAGAGAGAGAGAGAGAGAGAGAGAGAGAGAGAGAGAGAGAGAGAGAGAGAGAGAGAGAGAGAGAGAGAGAGAGAGAGAGAGAGAGAGAGAGAGAGAGAGAGAGAGAGAGAGAGAGAGAGAGAGCACACTCCAGTAGGGTTGGTTCCTAGGCCTGCAAGGATGTAGCATGAATGTAAATGCAAAACTCATTCAAACACATCATTTTACATCGACTATACACCATTTTACATACAGTACATAGGCTAAATCGGGGGTCAGCAACCCGCAGCTGAGCACGGCTCACTGAGTGAATAAAACCGACTTGCTTTCAGGTCACAACAGCCTTACATCTCTAGTCTGGTATGTTGGTTACGTTCCAGTCTAATCAGAAGGCTTGATGCTGCCCACCTGTTCCTCCATTACCCACCTCTCCTAAAACACAGGAACATACAGGGATGATTTAATTGGTTACATGGCGCCTTTCCGACATGTCGCCTTTCCGACGTTAACGAACCCTATACCTAACCCTCACCCTAACCCTAACCACACGCGGAAGCCACTAGTCGGAGTGGCGAGATGTCGGGATGGAAGACGGTTACCGATTTAATTACAAACAAGCTCTCTTTCTATAGTACTTCCAACACTCAACCCCACCTCTGTCTGACACAGCCATATTGTTGTAGATTTTGTTTCTTCCTATAGGGATGAATAACAATGAATATCACCTGCTTTGTTTGTTAAGTAAAACTGGGACAAAGTGTTTGTGTGTGTGTGCGTATGTGATATATATGATAACAGCAACACAAGTGCCATCCATACATCAAATGCCATACATCGTGTGTGTGTGTGTGTGTGTGTGTGTGTGTGTGTGTGTGTGTGTGTGTGTGTGTGTGTGTGTGTGTGTGTGTGTGTGTGTGTGTGTGTGTGTGTGTGTGTGTGTGTGTGTGTGTGTGAGTGAGTGAGTGTGAGTGTGAGTGTGAGTGTGTGTGTGTGTTTCACTATTAGTGCCTCCAACAGCATTCTACTAACGTGATTTATCTGCTCCATTTTACTGGACCTAGGATCACTTTGTCATTGTTAAAGTCACTGTGTGTGTGTGTGTGTGTGTGTGTGTGTGTGTGTGTGTGTGTGTGTGTGTGTGTGTGTGTGTGTGTGTGTGTGTGTGTGTGTGTGTGTGTGTGTGTGTGTGTGTGTGTGTATCCTTGATCAAGGGCACAGTAAAACAGAACTCCATGTGGGACCTGATGTGGGTTCATGTGCCCATCAGTTACCCTGGGCTTTGATCAATACCAGCATATGTGCGCACACACACACACACACACACACACACACACACACACACACACACACACACACACACACACACACACACACACACACACACACACACACACACACACACACACACACACACACGTAAATAATACTTGCAAAGGCACACACTGACTGAAACACACACACACACACACACGCACACCCACTCAAGGGCATGCATACAAGCACAAACTTAAGCACAAGCAAGCACAACATACATCATGATAATCATCCCGTGTAGACAAGAAGCACAGAGGATCAGTTCAGACTGAAATGCGATCAATATCTCATCTCCACTACAGTCTATAGTCTCGCATGTATAAAACATACTGCAGACCTTCGCTGAAATTATCTCTCCAGTAGAGCACAGAACTCTTCACATAAACCTATCACTGAAGCCTGCACATTCTAGCTTCTCATTCCTGTCACTGATGAATATGTACGACAGCAGATGCTTGAGGCGAGCAAAGAAGATTAAAGAGTGTGGCAATATGGGGTCATATGGGGCTGTAGGCTCAAGAAGAGCTTTTCCACTGGTGGGTGTCAGAGCCATGAACAAGGACATGGCTAATTAGGAAAAGAAAGAAAGAAAAAAAAGAGGAAAAGTTAATACAATTAAATAAATAAAACATTTCTGTTAGCACTCGGAACTAAATATTCCTGCACATGGATATTGCACAATGTACTGTACATGTATCCTATATTACAATGGTCATGTTTCGCGCATGCATGGCCCCGTGCGGTCTGTTGTCTGAGTGAGTCAACTCTATGGAGTGAGTGTTGTTATCTGATAGTCGCCAGGTTTAGCGAGTGAAACAAGCAAAAAGGTCTATGAAAATTGGCTCCGGTGTTGCTAGCCCAAAGTCTCTTATAATTAGCGGACATGGCAAAACCAGGTTTAGCGAGAGAAACATTTGGGAGGCTCCAGGTCAGACGGACACTCACACAGCCCCGCGAAGCTGGTATGGACTATAATAACAATAATGCTGATATATTGAGAAGAAATGTCAATGCTTTTCTGCTCCAGATGTTGCTAATGGCAGAGGTTTTGTAACCAGCTGCATGCAGTCTATTTATCTAAAGCATGTTTGCTTTATCAGCACATTGGACAGAGGCAGGAAAGAGGGCCGGAGAGATGACAGGACTGGGTTTGAACCCAGGATGTTGCAACAGGGTCTGCTGCGTCTGTATTTTACGCACAACACTGGCAAGGCCACTGGGGCAGTGCCATTTGCTTTTCTTTTTAAGGTATCTGAAGGCACAGGGAATGGGGCGACATTTAGTCTTCAGTGCGTGCTACGGAAACATGGCCAAATTAGACCATTAGGCTCTGAGAATAATACTGCTGCATGTTAATGACCCCTCACACTCCAATGGCACCAGGCATTAATGAGACTTTGATTTGTTCAATCAAATTACACAGTGTAACTTAATGCAACGTTACAGGCTTAATTAAAACAGCCAATATTTATATTTTATGAAATAACACAGCATGACATAGCATGACACATATAGTACAGGCCTTACTGTAGTGACCTGCCATGTGCCATCAACAACCAGTATACAGAAAGTATACTAGGCCCCTGGCCTAATATTAAGTACAGCCAAACTAAATATTTAGCCATTGGTGTGAGTCGAAGTGATTCTTGGCACTTATTGGGACCCTGGCCAAAAACATCCAAGACCTGACCTTCTGGAATGGGCCCTCGGGGGCCCTTATTGGTCTGGGCCCCAGGTGCTTGCCTACTGTGCCTTTTTGGTTCAGCCTCTTCAGGGTCAGGCTCTGGAACAGAGCATATCCATTGGCCCAATTTTCTAGAGAACCCCTCTGACCTTTGGGTGCCTGGACCCGACAGGCCCTGTTCAGGGATCCAGTTCTGATCATCTGTCTTCATTGAGATTTATTACTAATTCTATTGTGCAGTATGCTCGGGTTGGCTGACCTGCTCTGAACTTCCGTAGACTTGCTCATTGGTAAGTCTTTATTTACAAGTCTATCCTGGACCTCCTTTCTACTTATCTTTGTAATGACATTGTTTGGAAAACCGATAGCTACTGTCTACTCTACAGTGTTTATTCCTACTGACTGACTGTCCCCACTCCCCAACACTCGTACTGACTCTGCTCCTTCTATGGAATTCCTTACAAAACAGGCATAAAATTGCTTGTCTCAAAAAATTGCTAACTTTTGGCTTTTAACCACTTTCAAACTGGCGTCCCTATTTTGGGCATGTCATTATAGGAGAAAATGTTTTGTAGACCGACTAGTTTTGCAGCGCGACACTAGTTGCGGGGCATCCACTTTACTCCTGTATACTTTTTAGCGCTTCCGTTGCACAGATTGTATGACGGAAGAATTTGAAAATTGTGAGAGTCAACAGTCTGGCTCGACAATCTCGCAAATCGAGGGTACCTACACTAATATTTTTTGTTTGTTGTACCTTTTGAGATATTGAACTTTAATTTCAAAATGGAATTAAATGGGGCTCTGATTGGGCTGACACCTTTTTTGAGCCATATGTCAAAGGCTATTTTTATTTTGTTTTATTTATGATGATCATGATTTATTTTCCATGCTGTGTTGTAATATTTAAGGTTTGACCCATCCCAATGTCTGTACGAGTACATAATCTTATAACTATACTTAATCATTCTTAAGCTGTGTAATCATACCATAGATAATGTGCGTGCGTACAGTATGTACTGTTATCACTTACGTAACTGAACACGTATGCTGGGCTGGGCTTCCAGTTATGTGATAAAGAGAAAAGTGCATTTCATTATCTATATCATTCACTACCCTTTATCTATATGATTACACAGCTTAAGAATGATTAAGTATACTTATAGGATTATGATGTGCAGATACTGGGATGGATCAAACCCTTGAATATCTTTCAACGGTCGGCATACAATTATGTGATGAAGGCAAAAGTACTCAAGCACATTATCTATAGATTACACAGTGTAAGAATGATTAAGTATACTGTAGTTATACGATTATGTACAGATACTGGGATGGGTCAAACCTTGGATATCTGAAGTTACAAAACATGCAAATAGTTGTTTGTCTGAAACGTTTATGTTTTGACTTGCACTGCTGACCTGATCTTGGCCAGGTTTTAATCTCAATGAGTTTTAAATTAAAACAAATACATGTTGGTTTTACACTCATAGGACACCTTTGGATTCCTAATCACTCCCACATGATGTCCATTTACCATCATGTGTTTATTTGAACATTTTGGGAAGAGTCCAAATGTATAATTTCATGGCAATGTCTTCGTAAATGCAAGAATGATTTTATAGTGTGAATGTGAAAGGTTGTTGAATTGACAAGGCGGGGTATAATAACGGCATGCTTCCATGTGGATTTTGGACGTCATGTTGCAAACATTTTATTGACACTATGACGTCATATTGCTAACGCCATGTTGACTTCCTGAAGTTATTTGCTTCTAGTGTAAAATGTAAGATTTAAAATGTTCAATATTTCAAAAAAGTATAAAACGTATGTGGAACTTATTTGGGGATTTACTTCCTTGGCAAACTGGCTGTGAGCATAAGAAATATGGCGCAGATTTCTGTAGTGGTTTGCGAGATTAACCCCCGGACACACAGACAGACCCTCTTTTAAATGGCTCGCCTCCAAGGAGCCACGTTATGAAAACAAAGGGTAATTTAATACACATGTTCATGAGAATTGCCATGTCAACTACGGCACTTATATTTCCACAGGGACAAAGTACCACTGCAAATGCGGTTGATGATGATGATGATGAGCTGCGACACATTTCAACTGATCAATAATGTAGAATTATTGATCCTTAAATATTCAATAAACTGATGGAAGACGGTCTATTGTAGCAATTAAATCTGGCCTTGTTGCATTGCTGGTGGAATGGTATGCTTCACATTTTACTCAATAACTCCCACACACACAATGACACAATGACTATCCAATTAGCATCACTTGTTCCAATGTCAAGCATGCATGTGTGTGTTTCTGTGAAAACACAGCAGAACCCACCCCGACAAGCTGGGACAAGGTTTAACCAACTGATGGTGTGTGTGTGTGTGTGTGTGTGTGTGTGTGTGTGTGTGTGTGTGTGTGTGTGTGTGTGTGTGTGTGTGTGTGTGTGTGTGTGTCAGGAATGCAGACAAAAGCAAGGCCAACAATCGCTGACGTCACAAACACTCCTACACACACACACACACACACACACACACACACACACACACACACACACACACACACACACACACACACACACACACACACACACACACACACACACACACACACACACACACACACACACACACACACACACACACACACAGTGCTGTCCAGGTGTATCATCTCTGTGAATTGTACTCATGTGTACATAAACATGCACACATCAAAACACTGTCCCTAACAACAAAACATTCCTGAACATTCCGGAGAAACAGGGAGCAGAGGATGTTTACCGTGTAAATCTGGAGAAACATGGACAGACATAGAGAGAAACAGAAACAGAGAGAGATACAGAAACAAAGAGACAGAGATCAAAGAAAGACTGACATATGCCGAAATATAGGTTTAAAGTGGAGGATGTTGCTGTGTGAAGGTCTTTGTCCGCTCTTCAAAAATATGTCTACAGGACATCCTGAACAAACCTACAGTATAGGGTAGCACTTTTGGTCCTATAGTGTAAGCATACTGTAAATCTCACACACACACACACACACACACACACACACACACACACACACACGCTGCATGTGTCTGAATGCTTTGGGACCAGATATGGTAATATAGCAGCGTTTAGATTGTGACACCTTGTGGATTTTTGCAGCATTATTCATTTATTTGGTTGATTAAGCTACATCATACATTATTGATCTATGTGTGGATCCAAACTTTTAGGAGCAGTGGGCAACCGCATTAGGCCACATTTTTACAAACACACGTATACACTTACAAATCTGTAAGGGTCCATTTGGTTCCTAACTGTCATTTAGCTGGGGACCCCCACTCTGAGAACCACTGCATGTCCAATGCATGCCTATTGGTGTGGGGGACGGGACACTTAAGTGAACACAGGGATTCACCCAGATGGGATTCAAACCCAGGATCTTCTCGCTGTGAGGAAAAAAAGTGATAGCCGATGATCCACCCTGACACTGAGCATGGTGGAGAAAAAATGGTTTGAAACTGTAGTTCCCCATAACACCATACTCATTTACAAAATCTCACTTTGGCAGGACATCGGGGGCAAGGTCATTACGGTAATGCATTAGAAGGTAATCATATCAAATGATATCTGAAAACTAGCAGGCATGAATAAATCAGTATTTGACCACTCTGAAAATCCCCCCAATGGGTTTCATGTTGCTTTTGCCTGAGTCTGCCCATGGCCCCATGCCAAATGTGTACTGAGAGGAGGGGAGAGGAGAGATGGGGAGAGGAGAGGAGAGGAGAGGCGGATGCGAGGAGAGCAGAGCCGCTACGACCCTGGAGAAATCTAGAGGGACAGGGAGTAACAAAACACAACGGTATAGTGAAAAAATTAATTTACTACATAAAGTGGGGTAAATGATATAGATTTCTATTTCTTCCGGGTCGCAACAAGAGCAGAAGAGAAGAGAAGAGATGAGAGGAGGAAGGAGTGAGATAAATGAGGAGCGTAGAAGGAAGGAGGGATGAACAGAAGAGAGGAGAGGAAGGAGGACCACAGGAGACCTCCCATTAGGAAAACAAGAATAAATGGCTCCGTCTAAAACGTCATCATCATATCATATTTCAGCCATGCATTTTCCATATTTCCCAAAAACTAAAAACTTAATTTCCTGAATCAATACTTCTTTTCCCTGGAGAGCCTCCCTCTGAGAGGAAATAAACCATGATGTGACGCCAGGTCCAATCTTGATATAATCCCCAGGAAGACGGATGTATGGAAAACCACAACTGTGGACCCTAGATCTACTGACTGTCCTGAGTTATGTCCCTTCGGACAATTATCTTTAATCCCCCCCCACACTTCTCTACAGGGGGAAATAAAACATTTCTATAACAGAGATCACATCTTGTTGAGACTCTGGCACACTGCTTTTTCTCAGGATTCCCTTTCCGAATTAAAGCTGCAGTTGCTGGAGATTCTCAGCGATTAAATAAAAGCAAAAACAAATGGGGATCTGTGCTGTAAAACCCATTTAATTTGACCGCGTGGCTCTACAGGAGGCTAGCCGTGGGTCCGTCTTTCTGTCTGTCTGAGAGCTTGCCATAACAGAATGCTGGCTAAATGGCAAACTTTAGTACAGAGCTAGGGTTAGCTATTGAGGATAAATGCAAGGGGTAAAATCTAATGATGATAACTTACAATGGATGTAGGAGCTAGTGATAACATGCGATGGATATAGGAGCTAGTGATGATAACTTGGGTGGATGCGATGGATATAAGAAAAAGTGCTCTGAATCGTGACATGCATTTGAAAGGCTGTACAGGTTTCCCACTGCCAACAACTGTTGATAAGAAAAAGTGTCGTGAAACGTGACGTGCATTTAAAAGGCTGTGTGGGTTTCCTTTTGCCAACAACTGCTTTTACGTGATTATTTGGGTTATAGAGGGAAGTCTGTTCCCTGCCTCTTCCAACAACAAGATTCATTGTGACAACAGACTCACATGGTGTTTATACTGAATTAAATATCCCTTCCATTTTCAGCACCACAAAACACACAACTAAACCTGCTTATTTACAACACATGTATCATCTTGCCATGTAAACTTCCTTTGAACATCAATAGCAGCCAAATGACAGTGTCCGTCCAGCCGCTGCTGTTAACCATTGATGTGCTGGTCTGCTCATAGTTGGCTATCAAAACTGCTATTTAATAATTGGATGCAAAAGTCTTACTACTGTATATGAAGCCAGCAGATAGATATGCCTGAGCAGCATGCATGTGAAGCTGACTTCTGAGTCTGACAGACTTGGATGTCCAACACTGAATCATGGGCGTTAATCTATCCATGTGTAGCTCTCAGTGAGACTGTACAAATGTAACCAAATTCATTTGGTTACATTTGTTTCAGAGTTAAATTAACACTCAGGATTTTACTGTTCAGTGTTATCTCTGAGAGTGTTATCTCCCTGAGAAAGGTGTTTGGTAGTCACTGAGCTTCCGATTTTAATCCTGATGAAGAGACGTTCATTATAAATAAAGTACACTTTGCAAGTTCAAGACAGTATGCAGGATCACTGTTTTTATCTTAATCTTACTGTTTACAAAGTCTTGGGAGGAGAGGAGGAATGATCACTTCTGTTCTTCTGTACTTCTGCTCTTTCCGTGTGTGCACGCGCGTGCCTGTGCGAGTATGTGTGTGTGTGCGAGTCACTATCTCATCCGAAGCTCACCCTCTGTCCCACTATGTCTGTCCAATACAGTATGTCATGAAGATCCAGCCCCTTGGGGCACCCCGATGACTCAGTCATGTTCCACATCAGCAGGCACTGGAGACCTCTAATCACAAATGAAGCATGTCATCATCCCCCTCTTTCCTGTCCCGTTCCACTGATAACGCTCTGCACACCCCATCCAAGCCATTGTGAAACTTCATATGCTGGCTAACTCTTCTCTCTGCAAAGACATGTAGATCTGACCCTGAGCTTTTTTGAAATTTTCCAAGTGGTATTTGTTTCCAGAAATAAGCCAAAGAGGTCAATGGTGAAACTTTGAGTAAAGACACGTATTGGACACAATTCTTTGTCTTCTCTGCTCTCCGTTGCAGCAGAAAGCAATATATCTGCTTTGTACAAATAAACTTTGTACAAATAAAGACTTGTGAAGACTCTGTCTTCACAAGTCTTCCGTTTCCGTTCTGTTAATGAGCTGTCCTCATTAGATAGATGAATGGACAGACCTTTACAGATCCCAAGGGAAATTCAATAGTCATAGCAGCACCACAGGATAGATAGATGAGGTGGGTACAGAAGTACTAGGGTAACACTAATTAAAATACGATTACAATAACTAGAACAAAATAGCACAATATAAATAAAAAATAACATAAAAGAAGGCTTATTTATTTTAACTTTATTTTACCATTAAGTCCCACAGAGATAAAAAAAATATCTTTTACAAGAGAGACCTGGCCATGGTACTAAGGTAGCAGCCGTACAATATCACAACACAAATCACAAGACATTAAAATACAAAATCATGCAACATTAATACAAGTTAAATCTGCAATAAAACAGAGAAACAGCTATTCTTAACATCCCACCTGGCCATCTGCATCTCAGGTGCAGGTCAGTATTGCATAATTTAACTCTGCATCCTTGGTTCAAGAGCTCAACATCTGTGTTGCGTTTTATACCAGAGGTTGTGAATCAAGTGTCACAGAGCGCTGAGCGGGTGCAAGTTTATGTTCCAGCGGTAATTTCATTAATAAGGACAACTTCACGCTGAGAGTAGGGAAATAATTATTGACATCATCTGCTGTAGTTAGGAGCTGAAATGAAAACCCTCCTTCACACATGACTGAGGAAACCGCTGCTCTCCACAAAACCATCCTTTAAAACGCCCTGAAGGACGAACAGTGTGTTTTACCACAAAGTATTCTCTATGTGGGAAACCTTTTGCCAAAAACATCACAGCGGGTTTTATTTTACACTATGATTTATTGTTGGAACTGATTGAATATCCACTAGAAAGAACCGCATTCAAATTAAAGTGAGAAATTCAAAGATATGGCTGCCAGTTGTTCTGAAGTCTGTCCGGAATCCTGATCAATCTTGTGTGACAAGCACGCACGCACACACACACCCACACACACATAAAGTGTCCAAAGTACTGGGTCAGTAGAGTCATCCACAGAGCAGCACCGATGGAGCTGTTCTGATTGAAGGACACTTGGGCACATGGGAAATCAAACCATGACCTGGTTATGAAGCTACTGTAAGAAGAATACATTAAAGAAGCTTACTTCAGCAAAACGGTGAGACTGTGTGGGCTTATGCAAAAGCAGACGGTCCAAGAATGTATCATCTCGCAGCAAAATGCGAGATGAGCACAGCGCAAGGGAGTAATATCCCTGCAGCTAAAGGAAACAAACCAAACAGCCCTTGATATGATAATAGGACGCTGTGACTTCAAGAAATGTATACCCCCTACTCGTTATATAATGAAAATGTCGAGAAGAGAAGAGAAGAGAAGAGAAGAGAAGAGAAGAGAAGAGAAGAGAAGAGAAGAGAAGAGAAGAGAAGAGAAGAGAAGAGAAGAGAAGAGAAGAGAAGAGAAGATCCATTATTAAAGGTATACATCCTCCCACACGTTATACTCCATCTAGGTACACACACACGCTGCTGACTCAGAGATATTTATCCCCCTCCCTTAATAACCTGTTAACCTTAAAATCCACCATGTAACCCTGAAACACACACAGGCGCACATGCATACACACACGCACGCACGCGGTGACCCGTCATTCATCTACGTGGCATGGACGAGGTGATGACAACATCCTGCCTCCATGTCAGCATCTCCAGTCTCTGTGGACATTGGAGAATGAACGCTGGACACACAGTAGACAGGAAATACCCACAAAGACCCCGAAAGCAGACAGTCCCAGGTGAGATGGCCTGCACTGACACACACACTTGCACGCGCACGCACGCACGCACGCACGCACACACACACACACACACACACACACACACACACACACACACACACACACACACACACACACACACACACACACACACACACACACACACACACACACACACACACACACACACACACACACACACACACACACACACACACGATAGTACATATTATACACACACAGTCACCAGTTCCTGACAGTGTACCACAAAGAATTCTCCCCTATGAACAGTTAAACTAATATATATATACACACACACACGCGCGCACAACACGCACACAAGGCCTTTGTTAGCCAGTTAAAACAGATGTTAAAAGGACTGTGTATCGGCAGCCAGTAACTGACTAATTCAATGTGTCTTATGTTATTTGCACAATAATGAAACCATCCTGTGGAGTAAAGTGATAACATCTAAGGAAAGAATGTACTAATTTGTGTGATTACAAGAGAAAGGTACATAATACGAGTAGACAGTAGCGATTGCCTAGTATATAACAGGTATAACCAATATGAATGAATAGACAGTATATGGCTTTTGTTTTTAAAGGATTAACCTGGGCAACTAGCTATGCTCACAATGGCAACACAAATCAGATTTTTGCCTATCCAGAGTCAGATTGGCTTCAACAGTAAAAGCAGCAAAGGAAAACAACACATGGAAACTGATTTTTGTCAATCAGATTTGAATCACATTCCTTAGCCTCGTTCAGACTGATTAAAGGAGTAGTTCACCCCCAAAAAAATATTTTTTTCTATCAATTACACACCCCATGAAGCCTTGAATTCATCGCCTAGGGGTCCTTGGGGGGGTTCCAGGGGTCCCCAGGTAAAGTATTGATACATGTAGTTAGAAGCCCTTACCGGTCAGTAATTCTGAGTGTACAAATGGAACCAAATGAACCAAATGGTAAATTAACACTGAGGAATTTTACAGTGCAAGATTTACTGGGGTTCCAATGCATATCAAACTGGGGGTCTTTGAAATTAAAAGGTTTGAGAATCACTGCTGCAACGGTAACATTTCTAAGTGCATATCAGACTCAAAACGCCATCTGCTGGCTGTTAAGAGGACTGCTTCAGGACTGGCATCAAGGCATGCACTACTCTAGCATACACAATATATACTAGAACTAGAGTATAAACAAGTCAATCGATTGAGTTCCGGCTTGGATCAATGCACCTAATGTTACTAATATACTTTAAGTTCCTATTTATCTGTATCACAATAAAAACTAAATCTTTAAAGAAAGAAATACATTTGAAATATCCCTGACGGTCCACAGGTTGGGAATCTCTGTTTTATTGACTACGTTTCGAGCCCAGGCTCTTCGTCAGGTCAAACCACTTGACCAGACCAAGAGCCCGGGCTCGAAACGTAGTCAATAAAATGTATTGGAGCATGTGAGTGTGCAGGTTCTATTACTCTTGTTCCTCATTATTAAAAGTATTAAATATCCATTCCAGCTTAAATAGAGTAAAGTGGAAAAGTCCAGTAAGCATTTTTCACAGCCCTAATTGGATAAGAGTTCATGTGAAGTAACTGTAAATGTGAATAACAGACTCTCACTCTCTCCGTCTCCTGTAGCTTTCTCAAAGCTTTTATTTGCTTGCTGAAATCACACGCACGCACGCACGCACGCACGCAGCTTCCTGACCGTGAACCACAATGGTCCCAGGTGGAATTGACTTAATGCTCACACACACATGCAGCTTTTGTTCCCAGTCTAATAGGTGTTAAAAGGTGTGAGGGGCAGCAGCTGGGGTTCAGAATTTCCTCACAGACTGCCCGTTATTGTGGTGAAGGAAAGACTACACCCACAACCTCTTTAACCTTTAGTCTACAACAACATACAGGTCACTTGATGATGGAAAGGCCTGTCAGACCGGGCATGTGTTTAGGGTTGCTGCATGGGAACATGGAGCTATGTGACTCTGACACTCACGTTGGTTTGATTCCACTATTGACCACATGAACCCTACCGCCCCTATTCTGGGCATGCCATTATGGGCGAACATTGGCGAAAATAACAGATCTACAAGCTCACAATGCTTGTTTACGAATGATGAACAATGAGCAATTTATGGATGAAGTTGTGAATAAACAATGACAGGTATTGGCACAGGGTATGGTCCTTTAAAGGAGTAGTTCACCCAAAGATCTTCTTATTTTCTATCAGTTAAACACCCCATGAAGCCTTGAATTCATGAGGTTTTTGTCGCATTCCTAAGCTAATAATTTGATGACCGGGTGGCTGCTCAGACTCCGCTGGTCATCAAATTATTGGCTCAGGAATGCGACAAAAACATCTCCATTAATTCAAGGCTTCATGGGGTGTTAATTGATAGAAAATTACTTCTGCGTAATGTAGGCTACTTACGCAGAAGTAGCCCACTGAAATGATAACGGTCATAAGGGGTTTTACATTATGACTACATACAGTAGGCCTACGCATGCAAGCACGCACGCACGCAAACACGCGCATTATGATCACCATATTCTCTCATAGGCCACTGACAAGCTCTGCATGAGCTCACATGGGGACTGAAAGCCTTACTCAAGGATCAAGTGGAGAGCGCTTCTCATTTATTCCCACCATCCAGACTTTCCCCGCTGGGATTTGAACCAAAAATCTGGCCGTCGGGGGTGCCTGGTGGCTCGGCCAGTTTGCCAATGAACCCTAGCCGCCCTACTCTGGAGGCAAACATTCTGCGAAAATAGACGATCTACAAGCTCACAACGCGCCACACACTGTGAGCTTGTAGATCGGCTATTTTCAGCGAAGATACTGTGTAGAGCGAAAAACAGGAGTAGCCCTTGTATACAGCCCTGAGGGACAATGGTCAACTAAATATAGGGTTTAAGTGGTTAGTGCACGGACCACATGCTCCTTGTGAGTTGTGAGTTGCGAGTCTGAATCCGACTCCCACCATATATCGCACGTCTCCCTTCTCCCTGGCCTCAGTTTCCTGTGTCTCTACACTCTACTAATAAAGCAGAAATGGCCAAAATAATTATAAAAATAATAATAATAAAAAACAGCAACAAAAATCAGGCTGCCAACATTCTAGCAACCCCTGTGCCAGGGTAGGGACCAAGTAACATCAGGTAATTTAGAAGGAATGCAATATTGGGACAAAAAGACCATAAATCCTGGAAGATGGAGAGAGGTTTTGTTCTGAGCTAAGGAACAGTCATCCACATGAATATGCAACACACACACACACACACACACACACACACACACACACACACACACACACACACACACACACACACACACACACACACACACACACACACACACACACACACACACACACACACACACACACACACACACACACACACACACACACAACATAAACACACACACACACACACACACATGCGTGCGCACAAAATCCTTTCCTACCATCTGATGTTCCATCCAGACCAGACTATTGTGTTTCTCTTCCCAGAATTGTGCTCTGTAGCAAACCCATTAAAACAGTTCCTAGATGACACACACACACACAATTTGAACAGCTCTTATAAACCTACTTTGATCTTACTAGGTGAAATGTAGTTGCCATACACGGGCAGTCAGGCACTTAAACATACACTTATACATACACACAAAAATACCTGCACGCACGCACGCATGTACCCACAGTCGCGCGTGTGCGTGCACACACACACACACACACACACACACAGGCTTTCTGGACATTACATTATAAACCACAGCAATAAAGAACCCATTAGTGAGTTTGTGTGCATGCGTGCATGTTGTCAGCTCACGTCATGCAAACAGTGTGCGATCCAGTCAGTGCTGCCTGTGTCTGTGTGTGATGCCATCGAGGTTGCGTGTCTGTCTGGTCTGCATCTAGTGTGTGATTGATACAGTTCATCTGTATGTTGATCCTGTTATCTGCTGAGAGTGTGTGTGTGTGTGTGTGTGTGTGTGTGTGTGTGTGTGTGTGTGTGTGTGTGTGTGTGTGTGTGTGTGTGTGTGTGTGTGTGTGTGTGTGTGTGTGTGTGTGTATACTTGTATTACTATACTGGTCCTCAAAAGACAAATGGTTTTATGGCTTACAGCTAGGAAATGATTGAGGTTGGGGGTTCGGATTAGCTGTTAGGTTTAGGGGTTGGCGTTAGAGTTATGCCTGATACGTACATTGTTGCACCGAAAATAGACAATCTCCAACACGTTGCAGTGCGACACGTTGTGAGCTTGTAGATTGTTGGCTATAGGGTTAGGTTTAATAATGAAGGTAAAATGCTGATGTCTTCAAAAGTATAGTAATGCAACCATGCACACCAAAATGTGTTTGCATGCATGTGTGTATGGTTAAGCTTTTCATCTGTTCAACCTTCAGTATGAGAATTCCCCTTAGCAGGGCAGTTTTCAGCTAATAACCAATTGATCTCAACCAGTCATTTGGTTTATTTCAAGAACAAACGCCAACATGGATACTCAAATCAAATGATCGGCCTCGTTTCAAGACGATCATGTTTCAAGGACACTTCAGCTGCAATGGAGAGATGAATTGCCCCATTAGGAAAAACAGGGGGGAGAAATGAAAATGCTTTTAAAATATTACAATAAATCATTCATATAGACATTCTCAACTGGCTATGCTTTAATATAATTCACTATGATTTAAGCACTCTTAGCCATGACTCATACAGTACGTGAACAAGTGGGGGTCAATAGACATTAGCTGCCTGCAGTGGCCATTCAAACCTGGACCTGTAGAGTGTGTTTCAGAATGGTTATGCTAAGTGTATGCCTTATTTTTATTTTCAATAAGAGCTTAATTGAAACAAAAGAAAAAAGGATGAAGAAGGTTGAAACCTTCAGTAAACGGTAACATCTTTAGCCACATTAACCCTAGTGTCCCTATTCTGGCAAACATATGGGCAAACATTTGGCAAAGATAGGCAAAAAATAGTAGATCTACAAGCTCACAACTAGTTCACGATGCATTTTGATCTTATACTGTAGATCTGCTATTTCCATTGGGAGGCTGGGGTTCAATCCCTGGCTGGGTCATACCAAAGACTATAAAAATGGGACCCAATGCCTCCTGCTTGGCACTCAGCATCAAGGGTTGGATTGGGGGTAAGTCCCTGCGACATACTAGTGTCATGTCCAGGGGGTGTACTTGTACATCATGGCCGGGGAATATACTTACATACAATAATCAAGCCGCCTCACACTATAGACACAGGAGATAGGCTCCTGACCTATGGGCCCACATGGCTTGGGAACGATTGGTTCCCAAGGCTACTTACATGTAATGTAGTTCAATCTCAATTGAAAGCGCCTTCATTATTGTTTTAATACCATATTTGGAATGATACTTGATACTGCTGTCCGCTATACTTGCAGTTACAGATGGATACCCCACAGTGAAGAGAATGCTTTAAAGAGTGCAGTAAAGAGAGTCACTGAAGAAGAATGTGAACCGTTTTATAGCATGACTAAAAGACTCATAAGATTCACAAGATAAATACTCTATGTTGCTGAATATGTTTACTTTTACATTTCACGCTATCACTTTTGTTGAGGAAATGTTAAGATCCAACTCACTGCTTTTTGAAATTCAACAGCAATAAATTACATTACTTTCTGGCTAATGTTAACTTATCCCAACATAGTGATATTGACCCATTTTAGTTAATTGTTTTAATCTACTCTGCACCTCCACTTTAGATACTGTAGCACCTTAAATCTAGAGTTAAGTATAATACATTTCCTTGGATCAGTGAAGATATTTGCATATACAAGCTTGTAGATCTGCTATTTCTTTTAAATCATGACAATTTGTGCAAATCTTTGAATATATATATTTTTTAAAGTGAACATCTTTAACTCAAATCTTTGCTTCTGGTGGTCCCTGCCCTGGAACAAAATATTTTGAGATGGGGTTCCGTGGCCAAATACATATAATTTTGGGGGTCCGTCTTGACGTTTGAGAACCACCGATATAGCAACATACGTTTTTTAGAAAAAGGTTAGGATTTACTTTTATATTTATTAGTTTTTAGAATCGGCCTCGGGTCTTAATGGGTTAAAAGTGAATGTAAGAGGGTTGAACGTAGGTGGAGGAACACAAGGCTTCAGGTCCAATATCAACGGCAGAAGGTAGCCTATTAATGGCCTCTTCCAATAAGTTAGTTAAGCATTTGAGAGAGCGACAGTGGCTCAGGAGGTAGAGCGGCCGCTTGGGAGACCAATTGGTTCGATCCCGGGCTCCCCCTGAGTTAGTGTCGAAGTGTATGAACCCCTAATTGCTCCCAATGAGCAGGTTGGTTGGTCTTGCATGGTTTCCTCTGCCGTTGGTGTATGAATGTGTGTGTGTGAATGGCGCTATATAAATGCACCATTTACCATTTTAGCCAAGCACATTTCTGATGTAATTCCTGCCAATAAATACTGTATAGTCCAAAGGTTTTGGACAGTGTTTTTACCAAAACACTGTTGACCAGCTCTTAAACCTAGGTTTATTTTAATGTGTGTCCTCAGGAAGGAACCTGGTTGTTCCTGAGTGGAGGCTGAAGACAAAGGGTGACCATAGGGCCCCTTGACTCTGAAATGACCTGCCTGAGGAGCTCAGGCTGATCAATCGCTCTGAAAATCTGAAATGTAATTGTTTGTCCCTTAATGTTTTTATAACTCACTGCAATTTTTAAACGATATTGTGATTTAATTTTGGCGTTGATTTCATTCAAAGCTCATTGTAACTTTGGAGCAGCACGGACAACCTTCCTCAGATGACTCTGAGGAAGGTCGTAACAAATGAGACGTCAGTCACTTTTTGTACTTGCACCTAAATAATAAAAGGCTTAAATTGTCCGTGCTGCTCCAGTGTTGATCTCTTTTGCATCTGTTGTCCCTGCCCCTGTGATGAACCGGGCTGGCCGTTTTAGTGCTTTATGAATAAAGTGTATTATAATTACTACGACTATGACATTAAATAAAAAAACAGACATTTTGGCCGAAGGATGGTACTTAGAGGAAAGGCCATGGGGTCACCAAAATCAGTAGGGTTCATCTTCCAGGAAGCATGACGGCACACATCCGTTTTTCAGGGACCAAAGTGTTGGATGGACAGACCATCCAACATTCCTACCGACTGACAGTACTGTACCATCCTTAGAGCCCCGCTGCTAGCAGGCCTAAAGATGACATTTTTGTGATGCAATGGTGGAAATCTACGTGAGCTCCATGCTTGAGTCTTAATCTATTATTCATTAACCATGGCCCTGGGCGACAGCTAAATTAAGGCTGGAATAACCAGCCGCGATGCTGCCAGTCATAGCAATTTCCTATGCAAAGGTCATGAAATGTTAAAAGAAAAATGAATATGTTTGTAATGTGTTCCCTGGTGCTTTATGACAAAGGCCAAGAATGGGATTTTATAACTGTGTGGCGTAGTGCTTCACTTCCTGAAAGCCCAGAACAGTGATAAGCTGTCGCAGAGGAAATGACCTCTGTCATTTGTTGCTTGAGAGAGACTGCTAGATTCCCTTTGGTACAGTCATTCCTATGGCAGCAGGGCAATTCACTCAAAACCCATAAGGTTCTAGTGTTAGAAAATTAATGTTTCAATGTTGAATAAAAGCATTTTTTCGTAATATGACAGAGCTGAACATTTATATATATATACTTACATTTACTGTATAGCCTAGACACCAATAATATTATTTATATTTTCTTTTCACATCACGTTTATTTATTAGACAGAGGCAGTACGAAAGCTGAGAGACTGTAACTGTGTAAGACTGTGGAAAAAATTAACCCCGGCAGGTACACTGACTTGCAGCCAAAACCTCAATCACTTTTTTCACCTGCCAGCTGCCACAGGATGTACAACGTGCACATGCTCCACACAACGCCAGCACTATAGTAAGTAAAACACATTCACCTGCCTCATTAGGATTTACAGCACACATACACATAATTAACGGCAACAGTATATTAACATAAGATATACATTCCTCCATCTCAAGTGGATTTTTACAAAATACACTGCCCTGAACCACAAATATATAGCCTAAGAGATTAATTTAAGCCACCTACTGAATAATATCAACAAAAACAAAGTCTAAAACGTAATTGACAGCAAGCTATGGTGTCACATGCAGTATAGCAAACGTAAGTATATAGGTCTAAACTAATGATTACACAAACCTTACACAATGTATTTGGTCCTAGCTCTGCTTCATACAAAATCATCCACAATATCAACAAAGTTCAGCTCGCCCTGAACTGCCTCGAGGCGTTTTTGCATCAAATCATTTGTAATCCTGTCCAGCTTCTAATGCTGCGTGCACTTACTTTTTGAATTTCTCCTCACATACTGTAGTTTCAGGACTACTCCGTCACTTACTTCATTGTGCCTCTGGTTTGGATCTTGATGATGTCCCCGTCGTCCACTTCTCCAATTGGTGAAAAGGCAAGGAATGATAGTGACTGATCTCCATGGTAACGTGACATTTCTTCAATCAGGGCAGGCCAAATATTATCAGTGACCTGTGGTCATGCCTGCCAGGAATGATAAATACAATAAAATATTTAGCAACTATGGCAAAGGCCTTGGGTTTCTCACACACACACGCACAGCAATTTTCTGGCAACCACAATGACAGTGTTTATTTTCCCCCACAATTCCTTTCTGCTCCCTAATGGCACTGAGGGGAGAGGAGTATACCCCATAACACCAAACATCTTATTCTCTCACCTTTGACAGGGAATTTTCAACTCATTTCTGTGGGTAGTTCAGGGAAAGCTTCAACAGGTGCGTAAGTGTTCATTTGAGAGCTCACACATAGAGAAGTTGCTACTGTATGGGTCTAGGATGAGTGTCCCTCAAGCCATTATGGCAATGTGCTAAACTAACTCTAATGGAATTGTGGGTTTTAAGTGAAAGGCGGGGTGTGAAATAAATGGAGGGGCCTGGTGTTAGGGGTTGGAGATTGTGGTGCAGCTCTCACCGAACCAGTAGGATGTTATTTAAAACGAAGTGCTGCAATGACATTTATTCATTTTCATAAACTTATAATTTGTCCAATATACAGATACTATAAACGTTAATATGAAAAGGCCAAGATCAATCAAGCCGTCTACACACAATTTTATCTGATTGAACAGCAGCCCCCTGAAGATGCAATTAAACATTCTAGCGTAAATATCAGCCAGCATCTGATAAGAGGAGTGGCATTTGGATTCAAGCAAAACTTTATAATAATCAATTAGATACACATTAGACAGGCAGTAAAGACTAAATAAATAGGCTACATGCAGCACTTGTATTGAGACGGATTCAAAAGCAATACATCATGATTGTGGTTGAGCCATCAGGATGTCCACCAAATACTCTAACCAGCAGTTTATTTATTCACAGAGAGAGAGAGAGAGAGAGAGAGAGAAATACAGAGAGAGAGCGTGCCGATTGAGATGCACCAGTGGGAATTCACTCAGTGTAATTATGGTGATAACGTTGATTAGCAGACTCTGAATTCTTTTCCCACACATGAACAGCTGGTATTCGCATGGACACAAATCCCATTCCAACTGGACTCCCATCATAATTCTAATATCTCTAAAACTCTCATATGGTTGCCATCATATACGTACTATGTCTGTCTGTGCCACAGACTTACTCACGCACGCACGCACGCACGCACGCACGCAGACCAGGCCCCAAGGCCACTCCCACCCGGTGGTCCTTTGCACCCCTGCAAGCCGCAAGGGGGGCCTGGCCCCCAGTTTGGGAAACACTGAGCAATATCACATATTGTAGATACAAATTGAATAAAAATGTCTCACAGTAGCATGCACACACTTTGTCTTTCACAGATACACTGAGGGCTTCATTGTGCTGAGGTCATTTCCGAGAGGAAAAGAGGATTGGTTTTCTAATCTCAACCGCTAGTATGACGTACATCGTACATGTTGTTATGCCATCAGGGCTCTCCTTGTGTGGACCTGCAGTCATGCACGTGTGCAATTTAGCTAAATTGCACATGCCTCAGTGTGTGTGCCTCAGTGTGTGTGGTGGTCTTGTGCCTATTAGCGGCTCGTTTTTTGTTAGCTCATAGTGCTTAACAGATGATTGGGTCAGAAACTGATCGGTGCTCCTGCTGTTGCCGTGAGACATTTGAAAGACCTTTTACTGGCAGTGCTATTTTGGTAGAAGTTGTAATAATTAACTACTGCTGGTGTTCTGGACACACAAATTGTAGTTAGTTTTCTTTACATTTAGTGCAGTCAGGAGCACACAGTGGCATGGTCTTTTAATGTTAACGAGAAAGAAAGAAACAATGTGCGGTCAGGGATGGATTAAACACTCACAGGAGCCCCTGGGCCAATTACCTTTGAGGGCCCCCCCACACTAGAATGGGCAGTCATGTGGCCACACAAACACATTAGCCTACTCAGATTGTAAGGCATGTGTGGGTCAAGAAAGCACCTGTAGAGACCTGTTTACAGGATTTACAGTCTGGGCCCTAGAGAGCCAGGGGCCCTGTTGCAGCGGTAACCGCCTTCCATTCCGACATGTCACTACTCCGACTAGTGGCTTCCGCCGGAAAGGCAACATGTCGGAAAGGCGCCATGTAACCTGTTGCAGCCATATGAGGGGCCTTGTACTGTATCTAACTGAGGGGCCTTTGTATTTGAGCATTATTATTCAATTTAATAAATTGGTATTGAGCCTCATGGCCCAAGGGTGGTCAAGTGCCCCTGCCCCCTTTGGTCTGGTCTATAATCTGACCATGCATGCAGCAGTCAACTATTTGGGCCATGGAGCCGCCTACAGCAGCCCAAGTTATCACACATGGCATGGGTAGATCAAATATACTGTTTAGTCTACACTACAGTATAGGAGGCTATACATCAACAATTATGCCTACAAAGGCAGCTTTTATATGTGCTCACACAATACAATAATGAATGTGTGGAGGGGGGAGGGGGAGAGAGAGAGAGAGAGAGAGAGAGAGAGAGAGAGAGAGAGAGAGAGAGAGAGAGAGAGAGAGAGAGAGAGAGAGAGAGAGAGAGAGCACAATAGAGAAATAAATAAATAAAAACAAACAAACGTGTTGGCACAGCAGAAAAAGAAGAGAGAAATAACTGTGCCAGCCCACATAAAGCCATCCCATCAAACAACAATATACTATACTACACAAAGCAAAGAGTTTAAAATGCTAAAAATAAAATGATAATATTGGCACTTACTTTATAGACAAAGTCCATGCACCTATCCCTCTGGACAAAGATGTCAATAACTTTATTATAAAGTAAGTAAGTCAAATTCATAATAAGTCTCTCATTTTCAATGTAGCTTAAAAAAGAGCCCATGCAGGAGAAAAGCCTGTTCTGTTGCCTTCTGTTACAGCTGTAGGTCGTTGTGCTTAATTGTCAATTAACCACTTAAACCCCAGGATCCATTTTCTGAGGGAAAACTTTTGCAGAAAATAGCTGATCTACAAGCTTACAACGCGTTTCTGCGAAGATATTTAATGTGGAGCGAAAAGTGGGTGCCCACTGTTCCAGTTACCTGCTTCCTGCTGCAGGCTATTCAGGAACAGGAAACTGCATGGGAAAGGGGCATAATTATACTTTTAAAATAGCTGTTCTGGCTAGTTTTAATGAAGTAAGTATGTCATGTGTAACCCTGAGCCAATTAAGAATAAAAAAAATAAAAATAAATAAATAAATAAGAAATGCTCAGGTGAGGCACTGCCTCATCTGCCTCACCTTGCCACAAGCCAGAGTAGCACCATTAAGACAGGAACCCAAGCATTTCAAGGGCGTCAGGTTAAGGGCGCTTCCTGGGCGCTGTCCACCATTGTGTGTGGTCGGTGTGTTGACGGGAGGCATGCGTTAATCCGACAGACCTTTTCTCCGACTATGTGGCATCCGCGTGCGGTTAGGGTTAGGGTGCGTTGACACACATTAATCTAATCTCGCACATGGCTGATTTCATAAATCGTACACAACGCGTGAGTGTAGCCAGTGTCAAATCTAATCAAACACATGGCCTATGCATAATCATCTACCCACTCGTACATTATGTTGAGTCAGCTTTTCCCATGTTACAGGAAATCAAATCATTTTGTGTTACTGTATGTGTATATGAGAAATATTAACTCTCTCTCTCTCTCACACACACACACACACACACACACACACACACACACACACACACACACACACACACACACACACACACACACACACACACACACACACACACACACACACCAAAGATTTCAGTAGCCTACCTAATAAACCTGCATGCCACACAACAGCACAGTTCATAGAGAATCCGATATGTCATGGTTAAATCCCTTCCATACACTTATAACATATAAGACAGCTAATAGACGTGGTTGGTCTTTTAAGCCAACGAACGCTGCCATTTCAAACAAAACAATTGGCATTTAGAGATCATCTAACCACGCAAATACCAACCATGTCTTTGAAGTGTAGCCTTAGTTTGAATTAAAAAAAACACAATGCCTGGCTGAAACTAACAGGCTCATCTATCATAGTGCAATCTTTTAATAATGATGAGCTCCTGTGGAAAAATTGGTCCTATAAATCCAAACACAGACTGTGTGGAGTCTGTTCCAACTGTCATGGTTCATTCCAAGCCAATTAGCTTGGCCTGGCCTTTAATCAAATGTTTTGAGCCCTGTCACTTCCAATTTGATACAGAATTCATTCAAACAATACATAATCAGCCAATCCAGATGTTTTGAAAGGGCAATGGAACCAAAAAGTCTTGTACAGTATGTGAGGACCACTTTGTAACCAATTGAACCCCAGCATCCATATTCTGGGGTGAACATTAGCCAAAAGCTAATAGCAGATCTACAAGCTCACAATATGTCACAACACAGATTGCTTGTAGATCGGCTATTTTGGCCAAAGAGATTTGGTGTTGATGGAAAAAAAGGTACAGAGCCAACTGTAAAAAGTGAAAGCTATCAGAAATCTAGCTAGAACTCATTGCTATCTAGAGTGTTCAATAACAGGTCTCTCCAGCGCTTTACATAGAAAATAGATTTTCAGGTGGGTCACCAATTTCAGCTAGGAGAGAGAACCATTTATCAGCTTAAATTTTTGTTCCAGTTCCAATTTTGCATGCTCATTTGTTTTTTGTTTTCATCACTTTCAATTTTACTTGTTTATCCTACCCTGTATGAGTTCTCTATCCTGATTGATTGGATGACATTGGTATCCTGCCCTGAAAATGTAATTTCTGTTTACTGAAGAGCCACCCGAAGAGACATCCATTAAAACAAACACTCTATACCTAATACTCAATACTTTTTGTTTTACACTCTAAAGAGTTAAATTAACACTCTAGATGTTCTGTTCTGTTTTGTTATATATCTGCAACTATCTGCAAAATATAATAAGAAAAATCATCGATCATGCCGTTTGACAGTTTGGATTTTCCCCTATCGACTTTAACACTAGTGAAACACCTTGAATCAATATTTTGGGCATGTCATTATAGGCATTTTAAATAAATACATATAAATAGCAGATCTACAAGCTCACAAGACTTTGCAAACGGAACAGCTCGTCTTCCTCACAGACCTGTCAAACCACCTGTCAGCTCAATCAGAACAGCTCGTCTTTGTCACCAGCGGCGGCCAGGAACCCTGACGCATTGGTTTCCATGGTGCCTTTGTCATTCTGGAATAGGACACTGAGGATGACAGGAAAATACAGGATGGCCTTTCCAGGACATTTATGTATGTGCGTGAAATGGTAAATAGATCAGCTCCAACGCGAAAAGGTCACCGGTCATTGCCGTTTTAGTGGCAGTGACATTTCAGGGAAAATAGGTAAAGGATTATGGTGGAATGTGATATAGTTTCACAAGGAAAGATTATTAAACAGTTACATGGGGAATGGTTTTTATGACTGTGTTATCAGTTTGTGAGGTTGTAAACGTACTTTCTGAGGTCTGGGGAATAATTATAGAATAAAATAAAAAGACTTGTATTTTGGACTATTTTCCAGGATAATGATGACTGCGATATTAATTTTCCAGGTGTTTCCATGGTTGGAAATCCACTCAACAAAGATCAGACTTGGATGGAACATTGACGAACGTTTCACAAAGTCATAAATCCAGTGTATCGAGGGAATTGTCTTTCTTGATTAACAATGATGTACAAATAAAGAAAAGCCATTGTGAATAATACAACAGTATTTTCATATTATGTCACATATATACATTATTCATATGCTGAAAGGTGAAAAAAAAAGTTCTTGTGCTTCTTAATTGCAACTTGGTCAGGAAGTATCCACTTTTTACAAAAAATACCTTTCTGGTAAGTCAGACCAAGGTAGCCAACTTTAAATAAGTGTGGTCTATTCTAGACACAATACCAAAACTGAAGAGGAGGGAATGAATACAGCAGAAGACTTTATGAGCACATTCTGAGAATGATCTCATGGTCAAGTTGAGGATGGCAGTGAGAGGTTTGGTTGAAATGGCTGCATGATAAACCACAACATTATAAAAATAGAACATCTTACCCGCTAATCAGGTAAACCACCTACCCACTGGGTGCCAATCATACGCCCAGTCAGTACAGTCCTTGTAAACATCTCTGGGAAAACACGTGTGTGTGTGAGTGTGTGTGTGTGTGTGTGTGTGTGTGTGTGTGTGTGTGTGAGAGAGTCAGTCAATGGTTGTGTGTGCGTGTGCGTGTGTGTGTGTGTGTGTGTGCGCACGCAAGCGACAGATTATAAATACAATAAATCAAAAAATATATCCATGGTGGTATGGTATAAAAAACTATAAAAAAGAAATTCACAGTAGCTTCTGCTCTCTCCATCCCTCACCTTGTCTTCTTCTCTCCTCTATTTCTGCATGTATCTCTCTGTTTTCTTGCCAAGTCATATCCTGTATAGACAGTGTTTATCCAGACTGCCATTTTCCAGGATAATTGGATGCCCTCTGTGATATAATATTTTCAGAGGTTTCCATAGTTGGAAATCAACTCAACACTTTACGTGTGCGTCACGTTGTGTCTAAAACTTTCAAACAAATCATTTTCCAAGAAATTTCAAAATGTTCAAAAATAGTTATTACAGTAGCTCCTATTTGTCGAATGACAAAGTACACAGTATATGGCTTAAGTGGTTAACCACTTGAACCCTAGAGTCCCTATTCTGGGCATGTCATATAGTAGGTGAAGATTTGGCATTAATAAGCAGCTATTCATCAAAAAATAGTCAATCAACAAGCTTGCACTGTACATAAGCTATTTTTGACAAATGGCGTAGCGTAGAGGGAAAAAATGAGTGGACAAAGCATAGAAAAGTGGTTTAAACCAATGTCTTTCTCCTGTTCTCGTTCCGTGTCCTTCTCCTCTATCTGTCACAGCTCAGAGTGCAGTGGAGCTGTGGACGGATCGGACCCCATGTCGTCTCCTCCTCTACCACTCAGCACCTCCTCGTCCTCATGGTTTTTGTCTTCTTCGCTGTCATTTCTTCCCACGCCCCTTCCTCTCTTCTCCTTGGTCTTTGGCGTTCGCTGCTGGGCGTGACCAGGTGCTTCCTGGTCCATGACCGACAGGAAGTCGTAAAATGGAGCCACGGGCCTCCATCGTTCATTACCCATCATTCCTAGAGGTTGAGGGAGAGGTAGGTTGACAGATGGTAATTGTGTAATAAATGTTTTACTTGATTACTTCTTTTTTTTCTCCAAAGATATTTTTGGGTCTTTGTCTGCCTTTATTTGAGAAGAAAGTAGGCTGACAGGAAATGGGGAGAGAGATGGGGGGGTGACATGCAGCAAAGGCCGTCGGGATCGGGTGTCGAACCCGCAACACGCTGTCAGACTGGATTTCCAGCCTATGTGGTATGCGCCTGGACCGCTAGGCCAGCGGGCGCCCTGCTCACTTATTCATATTAATTGGATGTAACCTGTGTACCGAACGGGTGCAAAAACAACTAGAAAAGTGTGCTCCTCTGAGCACAGATCCCAGTGAGGCCAGGTTGCCAACCCAGGGCTGTGCCAGTCATGGGATGCAGTCGGCAGGACATGAGCAAGTTGGTGGGTATATGTCTACATGTCTATACTCCCTCTTTCTGTGTTGCCCAGGTGGCGCCTCAACCCTAAACTCACAAACACTATGCCTAAACCTAACCTCAAAACCACGCCCACCTAGGCGAAACACCGGGAAAAGACAAAGTCCGAGGTCTATAGAGACCCCTCAACATAGTAAAAAAAAACGTTCACCCGTCTATTCTGAATCAATGATGATCGTTAACAAGCCATCAACGTATAGTGAACAAATCCAACCCCCCCAGTCTGTCCGTCTCAACCAGGACATTACTCAATGAAAGCGATAGAGAGAGTGAGAGTGTCACATAATTATTATGGTCAAGTGTTGGGTTTATCAACTTCTCATGATTCTTCGAGCAGGTGAGTTTATTTGTGACAAAGCGCCTCCATCGCTGTGTGTGCACGCACACACACACACACACACACCCAACGCACGTCATAATCCCCCAGTCTAATCAACATTTCAACGACGTGTAGATTGCTTAGATTGCTTTGCGTTGTACTTTGTCTTGTGATGTTCAGCCATGAAAATGTAATGCATTTCGTTCCGTTCCATGCATGCATATGATAGATAATGACAGTATCAGTATGCTATACAGTACCTGGTCAGATTTACATCAGACATGATGAAATGCATTCCAACGGTATGATAATGTCCGTTTCAGGACAACAATATGAAATATCAACATTATGCAAGTATAAAAACTGTAAAATTGCATATACATGGTTAATAATGAATAAATATTTAGTAAGTTACTTGATTCTGTCCCGGGGTCTGGGATTGAAAATACTGGAAGGGGTTCTTGGGGCAAAAAAAAAGGTTGGGTAGTAGCCCTGGTTCAGAGGCTCCAAAATGTGTGATTTAGATTTGGAGCAGATGGAACGCTGCCTTTGTGATGATGTATTTTGTGCAAAACAGGCTTTGAAAGGAATCTGAGTTTGAAGTTCCAATTTAAAACTGTCGCTGGTGGGGGACGACATGTTTACTAATTGCTTGTAAGTATTTTACTAACACTAACATGATATATAAAAGGTTCCTACTGTAAAGTCGTCTCAAACTACCACCTGTCCTGATTTTATTAAGACTGGACGGCGAGTGAAATCGTTTAAAAGTCGGTTGGTGTAAGGCCACCATAAACAATCTCAGCTTGCCTTGCAAAAAATAAGCCAGTAAGTAGATTGTTGGCAAATACTTAATCTAGCCTACCGGTAAACAAAACACATCTGTGGAGGTTTAACAGAGAAAATGAATGGAATGTTGTTGGTAATAGTGACAGATTGGTTATGGAGTGTCTGGCAGATCAGAGACGACAGACGAGTATGAACGAGACCGGTGCTGCTGTGTTCAGGCGTTCAACTATACTGGTCAAAGTTCAAAACAGCCAAAGGTTCATGACTTAACCCTTAAATTAACTGAACGATCACCATCATCATTATCATCATCAGTAGCAGCAGCAGCAGCACTTAGAGCCCCTTTTATTATGAGAATTAGAATGCGGTCTGCATTCTAATTCTCATCTACATTCTTCTCACACAGAGTAATGCCTTCAGGTGAGATCATCACAATTCAAGTGGATCGAGAACCACTGCAGAGTAAAATCTGCGGTGGTACTTTTAACTCTGCGAGGTTACATTTGTACACTCTCAGAGTTACAAATGGATGAATTAACACTTTTTTTAGAAATACGTATTGAGTGCAAAAACATTTACGAGGCCCTGCTCAGCGCTGAGAGATAGCAGACACCACCGCACGCTGCCATGACTGCATTAATGGATGGAAATTACCCCAGCTATAGGCTCACATATCACTGTAAAATCCCTTTCATATTAGTTGTAAAAACGTAATTTTGCTTGTTCATTTTTTTCCACATGAGGCCATTTATGAGCTTTAGCTTCCAGATTAAAATAGCAGACAGACTGCCCCATACTTTCCACCTAATCTCTACTCACTAACTGACCAAGGGTTTCACTGTCATTTTCACTGTCATTCACTAGCCATCTCTGGTGCAATTCTTTTTTTCCCTTAATTGTGCATGGTCTCTGTTAAATAAACAATATATGAAGTGAAGTGAATGAAAATGAAAATAAATAATACAGCCTAAAAACTCAAACACATTTTTTACGATTATTTGTGTGTGGTTTCAAAACAAAGCCTTAAAAGGTACACTGAGGTCCTTGAGGGGGTTCCAGGGAATCCCCAGCTAAATGATTGATAGGAACCAAATGGACCCTTACAGTTCTGTAATGCTGAGAGCTATATTAACAGTGAATTGTAGAGTGTATAGATTGTGGTCCCAGATATTTAAAAAAAAAAAAGGAAAACAAATCAAATGGAGAATACTGTCCTCCTCAATCATTACTTATGGTCCACAGTTGGTTTGTAACAGTGTTTTTGTATCAGAAGAGAGCATCATTCCAAAACAAGAGTACATCGGGGTTGGCTTTCACCCGCTGACAAGAACTTAACGAGTGGAGGAGAGGACAACTTGGCACGTCGTTTACAAGTGACAGAATGCAACTCAGCATATCTTTAAAACCAATTACGTAATGCAACATAAACTGCAATGTGTTGAAATATAAACTTGAAATATGAAATATGTACTGAAAATCTGTCTGTTGGTAATTAATTACACACTAAATGCTGAGATGGGTACAGCTCAGATACCTTATATGACATACTTTTACTTGTGCATTCCAACAGCGTCCTCTTGAAGTCCTGCGTTCTGCGTCTGGTTAATCTAATTCCTCAACCTCACATTCTCTGTAGTAAGGGGACCCCCGCTGACATATTCAAAGCACGTTAGCTTATCCCAGAAAGCATACTGGATACCGCTTGCTGTCTTAACTAATAGATGTTAGGACAGCAAATCCTGCTGTATTTCCTGCTAGACAAAGTTCTTTGGATGGCCACAGTCTCACAGTCTCTCTCTCTCTTTGTCTCTGTGTGTCTCTTTCCCTCCATCTCTCAGGCCTATACAAACCTGACAAGGTGACCACAGTGAGATAGGCTAAAGCCGGCAGATGGAGTGAGGTCATATCTGTTGATGTGCGAGCAGTTATTCTCTTGGTCTGCTGCTAACATATGTCAAAGGAGCATTTGTCTGCAAGCAGAGCTCGAGTTTCAGCATGCGCTCATGCCACAGAAAGAGAGAGACAATGAGACAGAGAGAGAGAGAGAGAAAGAAAGACAGAAAGAGACAGTAAAAGAAGAGAGAAAGCCAGGGAGATTTACTGTATGCGGTATAGAGTGTAGGGTTTTAGATAATTAGCTGACTTAACCAGAGCAAATGAAAACAATATGAGCTTGCGGGGCACCAAGATTATAACAAACTAATAGCAAGGAGAACAAGTGTCAGAACCATAGAAGATTAGATGTTTACAGTACCCAGTGTTCCTGAGATGTGAAAAGATTAGATGAAAGTGAAGAGGCAGTGTATGAATCAGGAATAGGGCAAATTCACTGCAGAGGTCATTTTAAGCTTGGAAAAATAACGTTGCTCAACTTAAACCAGATTGGAAGACAGTACAGTTACTTCAGCACCACTTTCAACCAATAACAATTTGGTTTTAGAAAACCATGACAGTTGTACTTTACTTCCCCCTAGAGGGTAAACCATGAACTGCAACATGAGGTTGAAACATTTGAAAGTGCTGTCTATCAGCAATCTGGATAGAATAGGTCTCTACTCCATTAATTTCCCTTTTAAAATGTCATACATTTCCAGAACTTGTTTGTATGTCTTTTCCTTTTTACCAGTATGTTCTATCATGTATTCTATCATCTTACGGTAGCATATATCCCCCACCTCCAATCTTACCTGCAGGTGGTTCAGCCCCGTCCGCTATCCTCTTTAGCCACTGCATGATGGAGTGTGCCACTATGGGGGAGTTAGGGGGGTAGTGGTAGAGCTCCCGTCCAGTGGGCAGATGGGAGAGAACCAGAGCTGGGAGGGCGGGCAGAGTGCCCAGGTAGGACTCTAGGACAGAGGCTCCAGCTGGAGTATGGCCTCTTAGGAAGAAAGAGCAGGGGAAATATTTAGTTATCAGCATTTGCATTTTCAGTCAGTCAATAAATCAGTATTCCACAAACAGAACTGGTGAAGGACACTAACATTTGAATTGTTGGATAAACTGTTTTTGTAGTCTTTTCTATTTTCTCCCCAATTTAGGCCAATTCCCCTAATGTAAATAGTTCCTGTCACTGTGCCAACACCTACTTTTTGGGAAGGGTGTAGACCGCTGTTTCCCAAACTATGGCTTGGGACCCATTTGTGGGTCACGGACACAGTTTTATGGGTTGTGAGTAAATATATATATATTTTTTCTTCATACATAAAAAAAAGTGAAGTAAAAAAAAAAAAGAGTACTGAAGATAGTTGATCTACAAGATCACAACGTGTCGCATCGGGGTGCGCTGTGAGCTTTGAGTCATCTATTTTCATTAGTTTGGGAGATTCAATTTCACAAGCTAAAACGTTTGGGAACCAGGTGAAGACAACCACATGTCACCAGCCTCTTCTTTTCACCTGGCGGTGAGGAGTTTCACCAGGAGGACATTACGCATGGGGAGGAACAAACTCCCTCCCAATTCTGCTCTCTCCTGAACAGGCCAAGCTGTAGGAGTTGCTAGATCACCCTTCCATGTCAACTTCCTACCCACGAGCACGGCCAGTTGTATTTGTAACTTTGAACCATTCATCCCTCTCCTATGCACCCGTCTCAAAAAATAGATGTGCAGTGTTTGTTTGTTCTACAGCCATCAATATAACCACATGAACCCTAGCATCTCTATTCTGGGCATGTAATAATAGGCAAACATTCAGCGAATATAAGCGAACATTTGGTGAAAATATCAGATCTACAAGCTCACAATGTGTCATGTTGCGATGTGTTGTGAGCTTGTAGATTCTCATGTGCAATATAAAGCATAAATACCAAATATTGATTAACCACATGAACCCTTGCATCTATGAGCTTGTAGATTGGCTATTTTCTGTGAATAGATTTGGTGTAGACGAGGGGAAAAAGGAGGGACCAAGTATATAGACCCCTGGGGGACTCCGGTCAATGAAGTATATAAAGGGTTTAAGTGGTTAAAACATATGGACAGTTACGAATTGGATGATGTTGATGCAGTATACATTTTGACTAACTTATTTAGTTCTAGTCTCTGCTCCTTGTTTTCCTCTTGTTCAGCACTGCGTTACATTTTTGGAGATAAGAGGAGGCGACGTTATCACCCTGTCTTCCTTTGTGTTTGTGTGCAGTTGCCACAATAAAGAATTAATTAATTGAGTAGTCGCTGGCATCTCTTGTTCTTTGTGTGAGCAATGCTCGGGTCATTAAACGAAGATGACAGCCATAATTCGTTGTTTTTTACGTTGTTGGCTCTCTGCTATTAGCTGCCGCCTATCCGGACACTGTGTGAATGAACGGACAGTCACAAGACTGATGTCAAGATTTGCACTTTGACCAGTCTGACATTCAGTAAAACAACATCAATGAATTAGCCACTTAAACCAGACATACTTCATTTACCGGGGTCCCCCAGGGGTCTGTACTTGGCCCCCTCCTTTTCTTCCCCTTCCCACACCAAATGGAACCATTCGGTTCCATTTGTACATTTTGTACACTCTCAGAGTAATGGGGGTCCTTGAAATTAAATTCCTCGGCAGTACGTACAGGTGAATCCAGCAGGGCAGGAATCTCTCCACCTCCTCTCCTCCTCCTGCTCTCTCCACTACTCCTCTCATCTCCTCCACCGCCGCCTCGTTCTCCCTCCTTCCTCGCTCGTCCTCCTCCTCTCCCACAAACAGCAGCAGGAGGGGTTTGCCCAGCGAGAGGTAGGAGGGCAGGTTGTCCACCGTCAGCTCCGGCTGAAGGAGAGGGAGAGAGATTGGAAGATGGAGGAGGAGGGTGCGAGAGGTGAGGGAGATGAATGTAGAATGGAATAGGAGGAGAGGGAGATGGATAGGAGGAGAGAGAGAGAACGAAAGAGAGAGGGGGGGCAGGGTCATAAGTCAGAGAAAGAGTAGGATAAGAGAGAGAAAGCAGGGGTGCAGAAAGAGTGAAGAATGGAACATTCAAAGGCGTTGGTTCCGTGTTAACCCAGCTGCGAACGTTTACTTTAGTGTGCGCACAAAGTCAAACACACACATGCGCGCACCGCCCTCTGTGACGAAGGACTCATTTGACCTTGGCGAAACCCTGTGCCGAGTG
The DNA here is from genome assembly GCF_963454915.1 of Gymnoscopelus microlampas. Taxonomy (NCBI): domain Eukaryota; kingdom Metazoa; phylum Chordata; class Actinopteri; order Myctophiformes; family Myctophidae; genus Gymnoscopelus; species Gymnoscopelus microlampas. The sequence goes on from NC_139961.1 coordinate 33,007,491, forward strand.
CACTGTCAGTCTCCATATGGAGCTTGTTAGCTGGGACATACTGCTGAGTGCATCCATATGCGAGCCAACAAAACGTCCTGGGAGTTTCATAAACATTCTTTATGTGGCTGTTATCCCAACGTCTGTTTACATAGGGACGGAATCCCAACAGCTCATGAAATCAAGGCATGTGATCGTGAGACACGAGTTGGATTTCGGCTTTTTTGTCACGATAGGGACAAAAATGTTTTTGTATGGGCACCACTGTCAACCAAAAGAACAAATGGCTATGTTAATATAGAACATAGACATTCATTCAAATGATCACCACGGCAAACATACTTGTTAGTAGGTACCACGGTAGCTTGTTTTTACGTAACTCATAACAGGCATGCAGGTCCATACAATCTTCCACAATAACACATAGCACCCCACACACATCCACTATATTAATTAACCACATGAACCCCAGCATCCCTATTCTGGAGTGAACATTCTGCCAAAATAGCTGATCTACGAGCCCACAATGCGTTGCAACGCAACGTGCATGTAGATTGGCTATTTGCCATTATAAGCTCGGCTACTCAGTGTTGCGAGCCTGCAGATCGGCTATTTTCAGAACGGTGAAGAGATTTGGTGTCTGGGAAAAAAAGAAGCAGACCAAGGTATAAAGCCCAGGGGGACCCCGGTCAACCAAGTATATAGGGTTTAAGACAAGTGGTTAAACACATCGCACACACAGGGACTTGACACTTTGTATACTAAAATTGCACACATACTTTACCACGCACACACTTTGGATATCAAGACTGCACACACAAGCATACTGTATGCACACTGTGTGATGTATACACATGTAAATAGATGATAATACACACATACTGTGCAGTGCGCATATACGCAGACATATGGATAACATTAAGAACCATGCTTCAAGCACCTCACTGTACGTACATACTTTGCTATTTCTTACTGTTATTGCTATTTTTTATTATTTCTTTGTTATTGTTGCTACAATGTTGGGATAAGCCAAACCAAAGAACGAGTACACAAGAAGTACTCTTATGTACTCGTATTTGACATGTAACAAACAAACTCTTGAATCTTGAATACAAACACAAGGAACACATTCACAAACACACATGTGCCCCCCCACCACACACACACACACACACACACAGTCAGACGTACCAGGCTGTGGAGCAGGGCGGAGTGTATGTGTGTGGCCAGCTCTTCAGAAGATGACGGGATGGGGATGGAGGAGGGGTGTGTGTGTGTCCTAGAAGATCCAAATACCAGCACCACAGGAAGGTCTACATCGTAGTCCACGGCCCTGCACACGCACACACACACACAACTTATAAGTACATCACATCTTAAGTGTCGCACACAGAAAATCGCAGATCTACACAGCGCATCGCACTGACACGCGTTGTGAGCTTGTAGATCGACTATATTTGGTGTGCAACACAATGTGCAACCCATTCTTTTTTTCTTCTTCTTTTTTTTGGGGGCTTTTTGGCCTTTATTGATAGATTACAGTAGATACAGACAGGAAACAAGGAGAGAGTTGGGGAAAGACATGCAGCAAAGATCGTCGGGAACGGGACTTGAACCTGCGATGCGCTGTCAGGCTACATTAGAGCCTAGGTGCCCGGACCGGCCTATTAAGGGTTGTTCACACCAAGCACTATAACAATTACTATGAATATATCATTCATCATTGTCTTTGTTATAGCTGTGGTGTGAACTCTGCTATTCACTTGACTTAGAAATAAACTATATATGTATAGTTATAATTACATTTATAGTTGCTTGGCCCTTTAAATCAGGCATTTCTGTATTTTACAAGCTGATGAGAGGAAATACAGCCAATGTATATAAATACATATATAGCTATAATCATGAAAAGGACAAACCAGATGTATAGATGAGACTGACCAAAGTCTGTGCTAACACGTGAGTTGGATGAGAATGCACAGACTGTGTAGGAGTGTGCTTCTCCTGACAAGCTTGTTTTTCTTACATAGTTCAAACTCTTCCTCTGTATTTATAGTGTTTATATAGTGTCAGTGTTGGTACTTGCCCTGTAAATGACTTCAATCTCTGTAATGGGTTTAAAGAGTCAATTCTTAAAACATGTACCATCTCATTTCACCTATGCTATACTGTAGGTCTATCTGTGGTGCAGGCTGTAAACGAAACACTCAATTTGTAGTACATGAGAGTGAATCAAGCCGATTCTGGTTCTGTTAAGCGAGTGCACACAGCCTGGTGTTGAGCGCTACTATACTTACCATCGTTCCGCAAGTCCATCTGTCAGTAAAGCTGTCAGCACTTCTCCCCTCAGTGACTTCGCTGCTTCAATGAAGACTGGTACATCTAGACAAACAGCCGGACAGACAGAAGTGGCAACTCAAGCTACTGTAAAAGCTTAGTTCTTCAGACCAAAGATTTGTGCCGAGATGAAAACGTTTTAAACCAGATTAATACTTATGTAAGTCGTATCATGGTGGCGCGCCGAAAATAGTCGATCTGCAAGTTCACAACGCGTTGCATCTGCTGGTGATGGTGTATTTAGTCACCATAGTAGTTCTACTCTCTGGAACAACCTTTCTGATCTGCTACAACTGTGTCATCATCTTTTAAAAGCAGGCTTTCTAATGTTCCCAATTCCCACGTCTTTTTATTTTTTTGTTCAAGGTTTTATTTTATTTTATATTTTCACATACAGGTCAATAACAAAAGGCATACAAAAACAGTGAATGTATGTTACCCCTCCCACCCCGCCAAAGTTCCCGCTCCGAAAGAGCCACAACCCTGGTATCTTATTGTACCATTAACACAAAGGACAATCTGGTACAAGTTCCCAACCCCTGTCACCACTCAAAGGGTGATCACAAAACCCCTCGTAAAGAAATCCACACATTTAACCAATTCCCACGTCTTTGATTAGTCCCATTTAAATGGTGTGACATACTGTAACAAATTAGTCACATACACATTCCCCCATGTACAGTACCTGTGTCTGTGTGCGTCCGGAACAGCCCCAGTACCCTGTCAGGCCTGTAGTCAGCTAGGTACGGTAGGGGCACTTCCTGGAGAAATAATGTCACTTCCTCTTGGGAGGCCAACAGGACAGGGGACGCCAAACGACTCCTGAGGAGCGAGACCAGACCACACACTTGTATGAACTGTAGTTACACAAAAACACACAAAACCAGCTTTTACTGGACCGTTCATTGTTTCCAGTTGGATTAGGAGACAGGAAAGACCAACGTAAACATGTGTGTTGTTTGAACAGCTCATTTGCATGTGTGTGCGTAACTGACTCAGTGTTCCTTTCCCGTCTGTATTTATTTATGCATTCATGTATAAGCCCCGATATATGGGTTTGGCCGATTTATTGGGTATTATTTGACATTTTTTACATTATTGGTATCTGCAATTATGCTGCCAATGTGACCTTATTTTTAACCTTTAAATTAAAATAATAAATGATAAAATAGCTGATTTGCAGTTTGTAGACCTGCTTTTTTTACATTTTAAATAGGGCATAAATGTTTAAATAAAATAAAGTTCAATTCATGTGTGTATTTTATGTTTGCTTGTTTGTATAATCAAACCCAAATCTTCTTTTCATATATTGATGTTTAATATGGCTAATAAAAGAAAATCTATCAAATACTTATTTGTGTTTATTTTCTATTTAATTATTTACTTATAAGTTAAACTACAAATACAAGACTTGCCTTTTTTTCCCTTGTTTAGTTCTTTAACAAAACATTGCTTAAAACTTTGGTAATCAGTGGGCTACCAAAATAGGGATCGAACCTTAAAATCTAGCACTAGTCTGGCTCTAGTGTGTAGCTGACTCAGTGTTCCTTTTGCATCTGTGTCCATGCATAAATTACAGGGAACAAATGTGGTTCACATTAAGGCTGGTCAACATGGAATATGGAAGTCAAAACAAAGGTGTTTATGAACTTCATGTTCCATTGTACCTCTTTACGTGGTTGTTAGCAAGAACTCACAGCATTATGAAACGATGCAGCGCCTCACTACCCAGCATTCCATTGTAGCGCTGAGCCACGTCCTGGGGGCGGAGCAGCAGCACGCTGGGGAAGGCCGTGATTGGCTGAAACGGAGCAGGGCGGGAGCCGACTGGCTGAGCAGCGCAGAGGAGCGTCCACTCTCCACAGTCGACCACGCCCAGCTGCACGTCTGGAACCTCCGAGTCTGAACAGGCAATCAACCAGTTAACGAGAATGATCAATTAGTTGATATCTTTAAGTCTACGTAGACGTATGCATCTATGTATGCACTATCTATCCATCTACCTACCTACCTAAAGTACCTATCTAGCTATCCATTGACCCCTTGAGTAATTAATGTAGCTAGCTACATTTTGCTAATGTTTATGTATGAATGAACAATAGCTCAGTTTTCAAAGGGTTCTTAGTTCATTCTAAGGCCAATCAGCCACTTAAACACCCCATGAAAACAATTACTCGTAATACACTCTCATGTCTTGAAACGAAACAAAATGAACCCTGCCGAGATAACGGTTCTACTGTGGTGACATCTTTACCTGCCAGTCTCTCTGCCACCTCAACGAAGGAGCTGAGAAAAGCCATGGAAACTGCATCCCCTGGTGGTGTGAAGAAGCCATTACATCAGAGCATTACGACACTACCCTATTATACATATTATTTAATAGTAATTATAATTAATTCATTCTAAAATGTTCATTCAAATTTTACATTTTAAATATCATTTTTGGACACTCATATGTGGATATCAATAACTACAAACAATTTAAATCAACACAACACACACACAGTGTGATCCAGGCAACACTGTCCATGTCAAGCTCTATCACCAACAACTTGAGTTGTGCCGACTTACATTTGAGGTAGAAGAGTGCCACCGTGAGGCCACTTTGAGCTACTGCATCGTGGAAGTTGTCAGAGGTCAGCTGGGTAACAGAGTCCATGTCCAGAGAATGGCCTCTGTTTCTGTAGACAGATTCGCCCACTTCATCGTCCAACATATCTAGCAACAGAAAGACAGACAGAAATACAGTCAGAGACAGACATATAGACAGTCTCTTCATCCCTTGCTGTTTCTTCAGGTGGAAAAAGTTTTTGTGAACACAGAATTTATGTAATAATAAATAGCAACGTAATCTTTTCAAACATTTTTCTCATAATTTTTTTTTCTCTCTTTCTCACCTATCGTTGACCACTTTTCCTCTTCCTCTTCTTCCTCATCTTCCTCCTCCTCTCCGTGTTGCTCCTCCTCGCCCCCTTGGTCTGTGAAGAGTTCCAAGACCTCCTCAAGGTTGGTCAAGATCAAATATTTCACCTCTGACCCCTAGGGAAAAGGAATACAAAGTATTGATGGTATAAACATGTTAATATTGACACACAGTAAACATACTGTATAGACACTTACTTCTATGGAAAATTAACAACTTTACCTGCCCAGGCAGCCTGTAAGCAGCATTATATTCCTGAGGAGTTTTCACTGCAGGACTTTCCCTGGAAACACGGAAACACACACACAACATAATTCACGGTGATGTACGAAGTGAACCACTGTCGTAACCCTGATTACACACTGGGGTTAACCTGAAGTTACAGTACCTTGCTTCGTACCAGCTTTGTAGTACAGGCCCCGGATTTGTGTATATGCGTGTGTGTATCTAATTTTGGTCACTCACCTGTGTACCAACACCAGCTGAGCAAGGCCTCGGAGCCTCCAGGCTAGAGTAGTGGCTGTGTCCAGGTCCAGGTGCTCAGTGCCGGGGCGCGAGAACAGGAAGAGCAGGGGGGTGTGGAGATGGGGACCCTGGGACAGATGGACAGAGGACGGGTCCTCGTACACCTCAGACTGTTGGTCATGGAGGTGTGACAGGTTGGGTGGAAGGCACATAAAAACATGTTATTAGACTTCAGATGCTCTTGTTCAGGGTCACCACATGTACGGTGGATCGAGACGGCGGCAATTCAGCACACGTCTATGGGAAGCTCTCTGGTGGTTGTAAATATGAAGGCAATAATGAAGTGACAGCGCGCGTCGTGGGCGTAATCTCACTGTCATTTCATCCCTCAACACATGACTGCAAAGTAAAATCCTGACACAGGTAAATGAACACTCCGGATTTTACAGTGCATTGCCACTCTTGAATCCTTCTATGTCTTGCATCCTTCTAGTCAGGTATAATTAGTGAGCTGCATTGATTTTGTAATAGTTTTATACAGTATGTCAACAAACAATACAAGGTGAGTCCGCCGTGAGGTTTACCACTAGCGGAGCCTCCATGAGCTGCAAGAAGGAGTAGAGGTTGAGGGTGGACAGAGGCTTCCTCATAGGGGTCAAAGGGCATCGGTCAGAGGTCATGGGGATCATGAGGCCTCGGTGGACCCTGCAGTGGAGGAACCATACGCCTGACGAGCGAGAGGACGAACCCACTCTGAGAGAGATGAAGGGACGCGAGAGAGAGAGAGAGAGAGGGAAAGGAGAAACAGAAAGAGGGCAATATATAGAGAGAGGGAGAGGAAGAGAAGGGGAGGCAAGGGGAGAGAGAGAAATTGGGAGGGATAGAGGGAGGGAGAAGGAGAAAAGGGAGAGGAAGAGAGAAGGGAAAGAGGGGGTAAGAGAGAGGAACGGCAGTACAAACCACAAGGCAAAAACATTAGACCATAACAGAATGAAATAGAATAGAATCAAATAGAATCTAGCTGTATAAAAATACGTAATATGATGAAATAGAATAGACTAGAATCTACCCTAGGTGGTCCAGTATGGGTCCTCCAGTGGTCAGTACAAACTGGTACTTGGCTCCGTAAACAAACACGGTCTCCATCAATGACCTGTGTTCTGATAAGGACCATAAATCACTGGCATTAAAGCAATATCAACCCAATCAATAATAAACACACAATCATTGATCACTAATCTAATCAATACCATATCAGCCTTTCTAGCATTACTTTTCTCCATTTCTTCCATCATTCCTCTGTCCCTGCGTTACCTGGTGTTCCCAGCATCTGGATGTATCCCAGCACCATGTCTGTCTTTCCTCTAGCTGTCCTCTCCAAGGCCTGCAGGTCAGCATCTGACTGCACGTACCTCACCTCATCAAACAGAATGGCACTAAGACAGAGACAGACATGTGATACATATAACATTGACATGGTCTATGTGTTCGTTCATATAGTATTACCTACGTAGATGCACAGCGGCGCGACAGCGGAGCTAACAACACTGCAGAGCTCAAGGGTGTGGAGGGCAGCGATTCAGGAGGTCTGAGTTGGTGTTGGCTAGACAAATGGTTCCCAAACTAGGGGTCAGGACCCCCAGGGGGGTCCCCAAATGATTTTGGGGGGTTCCAAGAGGATTAGCTTAATATACAACACTGTTTTCTCACTCAACAGTAAACAAATCAATATACAGTATATATACTAGGGTATCTGTACATTTCTAAAGTTAAAATTGAATTACCTTTAAGACCTTTAATACCAAATTGTCAAATATTATGTAAGAAAGAGGAGCATTGTGAAAATAGCCGATCTACAAGTTCACAACGTTGTGAGCTTGTAGTTCGGCTATTTTCACAATATTTATCTGTGGAACAAAGTCAAACTAATTGTAAAGCCTATATTCTAAGTGCTTGTCAGGGTAGCGGGTCCCCAGTTCAAATATGACTATTTTGGGGGGGTCGCAGTCTGAAAAGTTTGGGAACACTTGGGCTTGTCTGCACTCTCGCATCCCATCATCGCATTACTGAAAGCTGAAATCTGTAACTCTTGTATCTTACCTGGGATTCAAACCCGGGTCTTTCGTATGATCAACCAAATCTCCAGGGAAGATATTGCGCTTACCACACAAAATCCGTTTTATAATACAGGTTATAATAAAATATAACTATGAACATATGCCATCTGAAGGATGCTTTTACCCAGTGGGCCTCAATGCCAGTGCCATGCTCTAACCTCACTGAGCAAAACACAGCGAATGGAATCCTTTCCCCTAGCGCCATGTGGAACAGCTTCAGGAACATGGGGCCCTTGAACCCATGAAATTGCAGGCTACACACACTTCCGACTGTTTGTGTTGTGTAACATCACAGTCCTATCCTCTGTATCGTAATTCTAGCCTTTCCCCTGAAAGTAGTGTGTAGAACCCCTAATCCTGGCATTGTAAGTGCCATGCAGCAGGCCGACCGTACAAACACAATAGCAACAAAACATATAGGAATAAATATCGCCTTGCGTTCCTTTGGGCTACGTCAGTGGTTCTCAACCACCTCTGGATCAGGGCCCACTTGAAAAAGCTCATTTTAAGAGCATGTTTATTTTAATGATCAATCAATCGTTAGTTATCACAATGAAAACAGGTTTTTCAAGGTTTTAAAGAAAATATACCATGAAGTTCTTCATGTTTTGCCAATTATTTGGGGGCCCACTTGCAATATCTTCACGGCTCAACAGTGAACCCCGGCCCACAGGTTGCGAATCGCTGACCATCGCTGAGTCCAGTTAACTTACAAGAGGATGTGAGAGACTATGGCGTTGACATCAAACACAGTGTCCAGGTCAAAGCTCTTCAGTACCTCACCACCCCTGAGAGACAGAAACAAAACACATACCTGTAAGGCAAGGCAAGTTTATTTTATTTTTCTAGAACAGTGTTTCCCAAACAATGGGTCAGGAAGTCTGCTTGGCAGACTCCATTTTTGGGTCACACAACCATTTTTATGGGTCACAAGTAAATATCCCTTTTCAGAAAAAAAGAGAAACATAATTTCAGAAATTTTCAAAAAGGAAAAGAAAATCCATAAATGCATTTTTTTATTATAATAGTGAAAATAGCAGATCTACAAGCTGTTTTGTACGTTTGGGTCCTGGAAAGACACCAAAATTCTCTTTTGGGTCTCTCAGCTGTAAACGTTTGGGAACACCTGGTATAGGATATTTCATACACAAAGGTAATGTGAGGTGCTTTACATGAGGCATAACAACTAACAAGGCATCCTTCCACACCAAGGAGTCTGCCCAGATCCTTATCCAAGCCACCTTTCTCCACGTTTGACTATTGCAAATTCCTCCTTGCTGGTCTGCTGGCAAACACCCTACAACTGATCCAGTGTGCCACACACACGCAGGCACGCACACGCACACACACACACACACACACACACACACACACACACACACACACACACACACACACACACACACACACACACACACACACACACACACACACACACACACACACTTGCTACGATAGAGTAGAATAGAATTTAAAGTAACTGAATAGAACGTAACTCAATAGAAGCTTCTACATGTCTTTTTCCATATTACTCCCATGATCTCATGTAGGTAGCATTTATTGTGATTATTTGTGCAACCTAGGGGGATTGGGGCAGTTGACATGGCTTACATCATAGTCCTCAATTCCACGAGGTGGATGGATCGGCCAACTTGGTCGGACTATTGGTTCTGCATCCTCTTCATGCCGGTCCATAGTGGGGCAGGGTTAAGTGCCACTATCCAACTCGAAATTGCTAGGTGAGAGCTAATGGGACTGTAGGTGGAGAATATTTGGCACTCGCCCCTGATTGTCGGTCAGAACAAATACACAGGACCAGTGTCCAGGCTGGTGGTCCTGCCAGCCATCCCACAGGGAACAGAGGACAGTGTTGCAGTCTCAGCAGATCCCACTTAGTGGCCTTTTTAGGAAGCAAATGTACTTCATACATTTGGGGATGGCTGTAAGTAAGGCCATGATTCCACAGGTGTTGTCAATGATGATTCCCCAGGTGTTTTAATTTGTCACGAGCATCCAGCCAAGCATTATATAAATGGTTGCAGTCATTCCATGAATTCAAATGCAATCAGCGTTACCCCAAATCTCCCTCTATCTATAAGGCTACAAACTTCAAGACCCTAAACCAGCTCCCATCAGGAAATCCAGCAGCCTTACGCAGCCGTACGAACTTGGATATTTGGCCTTCCAACTGAAATACCTCTGCATCGTACAGGGCTCTTTAGACCCATATCCTTCATAATCACCAGGGTTGACATCTTAACCTCTTATCGGACACCACTGCTGCGGGTTCCAGTATAAAGGACGCTGCAGTCAGCCTGCTAGAGTCAAGTTGAAAGGATGGCCACCTACATGTGGATTCTCTACTGCCTTGCCTTTGTTGGCACTGCGTATGGCTGTGGCTCGCCTGCCATCTCTCCAGTAATCACTCGACACTCCCTTATTGTCAACGGTGAGGAGGCTGTACCTCACTCCTGGCCCTGGCAGGTCTCCTTGCAGCTTCCCGATAGCTTCCACTACTGTGGCGGATCCCTGATCAACGAGAACTGGGTTGTGACCGCTGCCCACTGCACTATATACACTCAAACACGTGTGATCCTGGGAGAGCACAACCGCTCTTCAAGCGCAGAGGACATCCAGACCATGAGGGTTGGAAAGGCTTTCAAGCACCCCCTCCACGGATCCCCAATATACAGCAATGACATCCAGCTGCTCAAGTTGGCCAGCCCTGCCAAGTTGGGCATGCGTGTTTCCCCAGTGTGTGTGGCTGAGACTAGTGACAACTTCCCCAGTGCGATGGTGTGTGTGACCACTGGATGGGGCCGGACCGACCCCTCTGATTCTACCACCCCTGCCCTGCTACAGCAGGCTGCTCTCCCCCTCCTCACCAATGAGCAGTGCAAGAAATACTGGGGCGACCTGATCAGTGGCCAGATGATCTGCGCTGGAGCCTCTGGAGCCTCGTCCTGCATGGGTGACTCTGGTGGGCCCCTGGTCTGTGAGAAGGATGGAGCCTGGACCCTGGTCGGTGTAGTCTCCTGGGGCAGTAGTTCCTGCAGTGTCAACTCCCCTGGTGTGTACGCCCGCGTCACCGAGCTGCGTGCCTGGATGGACCAGACCATCGCTGCTAACTAAGCCTGTGCAGTGTTGTCACTCTAGTTCAGTGGTTCTCAACCTGTGGGTTGGGACCCTGATTTTGGGGCGGGTTAGGGTTAGGGGTAATGACAGTGAAGTGACAATTGAAGGACTTTTAAGACCTTTTTACTGCCTCAATAAAAAAAAAGAAAAAGAAGAAATAAAAGAGGAAAAAAGACCATTGCTGCATCAAAAGTGATCAACAAACTATACAATAAAAAACAGGTTAAACATTGGCCAAATTGTCAAATAATATAAGAGGCAAAACATTTGAAAATAGCTGATCTACAAGCTTGTAGATCTGCTATTTTCACAATATGTATCTGTGCTTGTTAGGGTAGGGGGTCCCCAGTTCAAATATGATTATTTTGGGGGGTCACAGCCAGAAAAGGTTGATATCGACTGCTCTATTTGGCAAATTCACAAATTATTTGTGAATTTGCCCTTTCAGGTCTTGTCCTTAAGCGCAGTGGTTCCCAAACATTTTAGCTCGAGACCCAAGAGAGAAATCTTAGGTCTCCCCGGGACCCAAACTAGTGAAAACATAAAAATTGGTCCGCGAACCACATATGGGTCCCACTCCCGACCCACTGTTTGGGAAACAGTGCTATAGCATCCCCTTCATTGACTTTTTCACCCACAGTACAAAACACTGGTGATGAACTACAAGGCATTCAAGGGCATGGTACCCCCGTACCTTCAGGGCATGAGTCCCTCCTACACCCCTTCTCATGAATACAGGTCGAGTGGGAACCTAAACATTGTGGGCACCTCAATGTTAAATTGGCTGTTATTTCCAAAATGGAAAATGTTCTGAAATAAAGTAAAGTATATATGATTTGAACATGCACAGTGCATCAGACCAAAGTTGTCTGCAACTTCTTGTTTATGCCCAAATTGACTGGCTATCCACAGGTTTGTACCCCTATCAGTTTGTTTTATATATAATTTTATATAACAGAAAAGTATTCAAAAGATGTGAAATCTCCAAATGATAGCTGCTATCTTAGTTTTGTTTTGTTTGTTTATTATTTTTATTTATGCATCTTTATGTAATGATGCATTCCAAACACATCATTAAAGTATACAGCTACTCCACCTGCTTTCCTATCAGCCCTGACAACATCTACAGACTTCAAATTAGGGGGCGCTGACTCAATAAGTACTGCTGCACTGCAATTTCTGTCTAACCAGGCATGAAATTAAGTTTATAAACAGTAATGACAATGTAAATATCAATCTACTATCTTTTTTTTTACATCCACTGCTGATATGATTGGATAAATATAATTACATTTCATAGTAGGCATAGATCTAGTGTGTATGTTTAAATGAGCCACAAAGCAATGCTGAACTACTGTAATGAGGCTGTGTATCCATTAGAGGGTGCAGAAAACTCTCACACATTACCAGAAAACCTCAAATGAAAGACTATGAGCCAAGCAGCTCAGTTATCCTTATCTGTAGGCAGTGGCGTTCCCAGAAATTACATTTAGGGCAGGCGAGATTTTTTTCTCTACCTACCCCCCCCCCCCCCCCCCCCCCCTCCGAAGGGGCGGGGGGTACTCGGGGAAAAACATCTCGGGGGAAGCAAGTTAACAACGCAACACTGACTACAAAACGTTAATAAAAACAATATGCAAGTATAATCAATCAATCAATTATTCAGCAGTGGTTTCTTCATGTTGTAGTTTAATGGTTCAAGCTGCTCTCATACTCAGAGCCCCTTTTATGTCTGGTGAGTACAGGTGATGGCCCAGAGACCCCCACCCCTGGCACTCCTGGCACCCCATGAAGATAAAGGCAAACATTTGCATCACTATAGTATAGGCGACGTCGCTCTGCTGTTTGGATACGGTAGTGATTAGCTGCCTGCCCGCGTGAATGGACGAGGTCCGACGGCCACTATTCTCTTTGGATTTTTTTTTACTGCCTGTTTTTCAGTCTTTTACTTTATTTTCTAGGGGAGGCTAGATTTTAGTTGGGCAGGCGGCCGCCTGCCCTGCCTCTATGGTGGGTACGCCACTGTCTGTAGGTTGAGTCTGTTTCCTGTGGGTCCGTCAACATAGTTATTCAGAATATAACCAGTAAGAAAAAGGTAAAACAGGAGACAATAACTGCCTATCTCTAGTGAGAAAGGCTTGGATCTTGGAAGCTAGTGCTACAGATGCTGTTTTCCTGTCCTCTGATGGTATTGCTGGTGGGACCATAAGCATGTATCTACATTATATCTATGCAACTTACCTGAATAAATACGCTTTCTTCATCAACGTCTCTCCTGTGCAGAATTTGGCCACCTGCTCTTTACAGCAATTCACCTGCAGAGACAAAGCGATCATTACTAAAACATCATCCCTCCCTCCATCCATCATCAAACCATCAATTATTTTACTGGTGTAGAAACAGACTTTATATGCCTTGAACCAGCCTTAAGTGCATCCACTCTGGAAATTGCCCCTAGGCCATGAAAAAAGTGGCAGCTTCTATCGGTAAATGGTAATTATAGCAGAGCCTGTGGATGAAATAACTTTGGTTTAGAGCAGAAAGGTGCTCTTGGGGTTTAGTTACTATAGATGAACATCAGTTCTGAGCCCAGGCCACTGGCATGTGTGCTTCAGTAGAACTTGAAGAACAACTAATTAACCTTGGCAACAGATATCCCATAATCGAGTAGAGCCTCAGCAGACTTCTCCAGCTGGACCAGGAACAGGGTGATGTCAGGAGACACTGGACAAAGAAATGGAGAGCATGACAGTTAAGCCCTATTTTCAAAAATAAATGAAAGGAAGTGAAAAATCTGGAATATTTTCAAATGATGATGACGAACACAAATCTCATATCTTTTTCAGATGGGATCTGCGGCAAATTACATATTCATTTGAGGAAAGGGTTTGAGAACCACTGCTTTATCTGGCAAACAGAGATCTGATAAAGACCAAAGTTATACATTAGTAACATTACATTTACCACTGGCTACAGCGTTGCACCATAACAAGTCATGAAAAGTGGATCAGCTGTACAAATCACTAGGAAAGTTCCTGCAGCACATCAATGCTGATCTGATATCTCAACAAACAAGGTTGAAGGGATACAGAGAGACTACAGAGATAGTGTGTGTGTGTGTGTGTGTGTGTGTGTGTGTGTGTGTGTGTGTGTGTGTGTGTGTGTGTGTGTGTGTGGAGAAAAGTGCATAATATTTTCTATTATTACCAAGAACTATATTTTTTTATTACAGTGACATTTCAGTAAGTAATTTACTATTTATTATGTGATTACACTAAAGTTCTCTATTATTGTTGAGAGTACACAGTGACATTTCAATCAGTCTTTTACGTATTATGTGATTAGGGCTGGCCAGACAAAATCAAATATGACATTGCTGGCCAAATACCTCAATATCAATATTGTGTTAATAATATATTTCTTTATTTCGTTTTTTAGTTTTTATTTTTATTAAAGTAGGCCTATAAATCAGATCTATAGTATGTAGAAGCATGCACAACCTCATAACGTGTCACAATGTGAAATGTTGTGAGCATGCATGTAGATCATATTTTAAGAATGAAATAGGGCTCAAATGGTTAAAACCAGGAAAAGACCCAAAATCATATCACAATATTACGATAGGGGGGTCCCCAGCAAAATGTGTTAATAAAGAGTCACAATCATTTTAACCCCTTTATCCATATACTTTGGTTATTCAAAAATAGCAGATCTACACGCTTATAGTGTGGCACAGAGTGCCGCGCTACGAGCTTGTAGATCTGCTATTTTTGAAAAATCTAAAAAATGTGTGCAAATATTTAAATATATTTTTTAAAAGGCTAACATTTTTAACACAAATCTTTGCTTCTGGGTGTCCCTGGCACAATATATTTTCTCAGGTGGGGGTCCACGGCCACATACATATCAATTAGGGGGTCCATGGCACGAAAAAGTTTGAGAACCACTGGCTTACTGTACCTTGATGGCCAAAGTAGACAAAGAGTGTCTTCCCAGAATGAGCTTTCTCACTAAAGCTGGCTGCTGTGTATTCCACCAGGTCTGATGCGTTTCCTGAGGCTGTGCATTGTGACAGCGCTGGACCCAGCATGAGGATCACTGATACACACATCCATGACATGGTGAACTACCGAAGAACCACTTCCGCTCTTCAAACAAACACACGCAGCTGTGTTCTGTGTGGAGAAAAGGTCTTTGTTGTTAGACTGTAAGATGTAGATGCAAAAAGAAAATGTCATCCATGGAAAAGGAGTGCCTCCATTCAATTCATTCATTCTAAAAGGTTTGTACTTTGTTTAATCTCTCAAGACAGATTCAGAAAAAAAGAAGAAAAAAACAAATGGGTTCCCAGATTGGTACAATCTATTCAAACATACAGTATGTACAGTATACTATGCAAGTTAATAAGAAGAAGAAGACAGCTCCAATACAATTATTAGAAAACATTAGTTACTATTTGGATTATTACAAAACATACATTACCACTTCAGCCCTATTTAAACTTTGGCTATATGAAAATAACGTGTCGCGAGATTGTAGATCTGCTATTTTCAAAATATTTTTTTATACATTTTCTACATTTGAAACCTGTGAAATGGGACATTCTACATAATGGTACTTTTACTTTGGGTACTTTAAGTACATTTTGATGCCAATACTTTTGTAGTTTTACTCAAGTACATTTATACCAGACTTTTACTTGTAAGTTGTAACAGAGTATTTCTACATTGCAGTATTGATACTTGTTACTTAAGTAAAACAATTTAGTACTTTTTCCACCACTGTAACTAAGCACTTGGAGCAATTTTCTTGCCTGAAATTAGAATGCTGACCTTAACTATTTAGTGAATAGTCAGTCACCCATATACACTTGGCATCATGATGAATTGAATACATGATAGGACCATAATAGAAACAACCAAGTCCCCAGGACAGGACCTTTTCGTGTTATCCTTTTATCCTTTTACTGTCAGACATTTCCAAATGTCTGACAGTACTCGTGCTGTTTTCTAATAAAGTATTCAATCAATTCACGACCTACATTACCTGGAAATGCGAAGGCCAGATCCAACCTCAATGATGTTGTCCTGGTTAGTGGATCATGTTGTACACTGTGATGTTATCACACTATTAATAATACAATGATAAACAGTTGCACTTCTAATTTGACCATCTTACTGACGTGCAATGGCATACTGTTAACTGAAGCTAGCATATAGCGGCATATTTTGCGCAAATGTATAACATTTCTTAACAAATAAATAATATTTCATCAACTGGTCATCAAAACATCAGAAACATCCCAGGCCAGTTTCTCTCTCGGACTCTGTCTTTCCCAGATGTTTCGCCCGGGTGGGCGTGGTTTTGAGGTTATGTTAAGGCAATGGTTTCCAAACAGTGGTTCGGGACCCATTTGTGAGTTTCGGACCCATTTTATGTTTGTGTTGCGACCATAGACTGTAGGTTGCGACTGGCAAGCAAATATCCCCTTTTTAAAAAACTTCTTATTTAAAAACATATATATATATATATTTCAAAATATTTGTATTTTCATTTTTTTTCTTCACAATTATTCATAATAAAATAAATCTAAATTCCATAAAAACTGCATTAAAAAAACGTTACAAGAAGTAAAAAATAGCAGATCTACTGTAAGCTTGTAGATCAGCTATTTTCTGTGAGATTAGGAACTTTAGGTTTAGGAATATAACCACGCCCACCTGGGCGAAACACCAAAGAAAGAGGGAGTCCATTGGTGTCTCTCTTCCTGTTACACAAAAGCCACGTGCTCAACCGGCCAATGAGATGGTCGTATGTTTTTTGACTTGATAAAAGCTCCAATCACACGCAAGCAAGGGGCGGATACTTCTTCCACAGCTGACATCATCACCGACCAATCAGGTGAGTTGATCCGTGGGGGCTGGGCGGGGTGATGGCCAATGGGTTGGCGTATCAGTTACGTGGGCGTGGTTACGACGCTCGCTTTGGAGTTCCCCACGGAAACTGGGCTGGATGTGGATGTGTGGCTCTAATAATGTACAGTACAAACGTATTGGTATCAAAATGTACTTAAAATACCAAACGTAGAAAGTACTCATTATGCAGAATGTCCCATTTCATAAGTTTACAAATGTATTTAAAAAAACATTTTTCAGATATTTTCAAATGGCCGAAATGTATAGACCAATTATTTGTTTACTAACATTGAGACTGGATGCACAGGTGATTCTTTCATGCAATCAATTCTCAACCTGTTGTTTTGGGGTGCGCCCAGTGAGGCGCATCCTAGTGAGACCTGACAGAATGGGTTTCATTTGGAGCCAGTGTGACGTCGTCTGTTAAGCTGGGTAATGTATGTATGTTTTGTAATAATAATTTACAACGTAACTGGTAAAGTTTTCAAATAATTGTAGTGGAGTAAAGGTATAATATTTGCCTCTGAGATGTGTGGAGTAAAAATAAAAACATTGAAAATTGGAAAATACCTCAAAACTGTACTTAAGTACAGTAGGGCAGGCCCCTATGAGTAAATGTACTTATAGTTACTTTACAGCACTGCTCACACATTACTGAGAAGTACTTTGTATTAATATTTAAAATAAAGTAAAAAGGCACGTATTAAACATTTTACTGTGTTAAAAGTACAAAAGTATTGGCAAAAAGTTTCACTTTTTCAAAAATAGCAGATCTACAAGCTTGGCTATTTTCGAATATAGCAAAACCAAATTAATAGGGCTTTAACTGGTATGATATTTTGTAATGATAATCTAAATCTACAAACTAACTTGTAACAAAACAAAGTCTTCAAATAACCGCAGTGGAGTAAAAAGTAGCACTTCATAAATGTTTGAATTGTAACTGTATGTCTTTATCCTGTGCTTCACAACAAAGATATTTGACACAGATGGCATTCATTACAGCACTTGAGTAAAAAAAAGTAAGTATGTATAATTTGAGCCAAGATGGCGGCTCACTGACAGCAGTTTCCGTATTAGTGGAGAGAATGAGGGGGGTGTGTCCAGAACTGCATCACAGCTGATCTGTGTTGCCATGTCCGCTTATTATAAGAAACTTTGGACTTGTTTTTTCTGTCAAGTTGCTTAGTTGCGGCGTTGCGGTTTTTTGGGGCCTGTTTGTTTCTAAAGTGTGGTTGCTTATTTGGGGTTGTTTGAAACCACTAGTTTAACAACATTAGGAAACAACTTGTTTCCTAATGTTGTTAAACTAGTGGTTCTCAAACATTTTCATGGCAAGGAAACCCCCAGATTAATATGTATTTGTCCGTGGGCCCCCATCTAAAAAATATGTGGTGCCAGGGACCGCCGTATCAGATATGTGTTGTTAAAAATGTTTTAAAAATATTCCAAAATTCTCAAAAAATATTTTTGAAGCTTACAACGCGTCGCATCGCGACGAGTTGTAAGCTTGTAGTCGTTGTGAGCTTGTAGTCAGATCGGCTATTTTCAAATAGCCGTAGCAAATGAAAATTCAGGCTGAGTGTCAGGCTGCATGCATAGGGCTACATGTCGCTTCTTTTGGGCTTGTTTTCATAGACCTGGTTGCTTGATTCTCTCGCAGAATCTGGCAACACTGCAGCTGATCTGCTGTCTTTTTTTTACCCAAGTTGTTTTTTTGCAGACAGAGAGAGACAGAGAGAGAGAGAGCAGCTTTGCAGAGATTCTTCTCAGAGGGGTATATGTATATCTCTCTGTCTGTCTTTTCTGGAGAACCTTTTCTTGTCACAATGTTTTTGTTATTATGCCAGCCTCTTAAACTCCATCATCTTTCCTCAAACACACACCGGTGGGATTTAAAACATCAGTGCGTGGATTTTCAACAACAACAATGCCTCCTCTCCTTTTTTTTGGAATAAACTGTTTTTGTGTTGTTGCATTTTTTTGCACGGGACTATGTTGTTTGCCATCGCCTTCTTTTCCTTCCTAATCCTAATGCACGGGTGAAGAAAAGAAAAACCCCACAAGTTTGGGCCTAATAAATGTAATAATTCCAGTGTTGATCCCGATCCACGCACACTAACCCCCGAGTGCAGCCGTCGCTTTTTTTTTGTTGTTGATCACCCAATCTTTTTTTTTTTTATCTTCCAGATCTTTCTTTTTTTTTTTTTTTGCTTGATCACTCGGATCTTTTTTTTTTTTTTTTTTTTTTACTTGATCATCCAGATCTTTTTTTCCCCTTTTTTTAATTTCTTGATCACCCAGATCTCGAGATGTTTTCGCACCAAAATGAGGTCAACCCCAGCAGCAGCAGCAGCAGTAGCAGCAGCAGCAGCAGCAGCAGCAATACACTGGTGTTTACCTCCTCCTCAACAACAAGGGAGCCCCTGCGTGCTGCAAACACAGGTACTAGGGCTGTCACGATTACAACATTTATTTAAGTTGACGATCAATTGTCATACAAATAATTGCGATTAACGATTTAATTGTTTCTCTCGCTGAAAACTGTAGCATGAATAAAAGTTAAATTTCTGTTTGGCTTTTAGGCTTCATAATCAAAAATTGCACTGCATTGATATGATGAATAACTTGAATATACAAAGAAATTACTTGCATATTTGATTAAAAATAATAATAATAGTGGAAATAGCTGATCTACAAGCTTTAAAAAAACACGTTGTAAGCTTGTAGATCTGCTATTTCCACTTTTTTCTTTTTATTATTTAGACATTTTAAAAATATTATTTATAATTTTTATTTTTATTTTTTCCCACTTTTTATTTTTGAAAATGTATTTTTCATCATGGAAATTATTTTGATGATTATGACTTTAATTATGATGATTATTAAAAAATATTAACGATTATAATTGCGATTTGACGATTATGTAATAACTGTGACCGGCCTAAACACAGGGTCTGCAGACAATGCACTGATCATCATCTCCCCGACCCTGGAGCTCAGCATCACCATCATCTACACAGTCCTCTACTCCTTCCTCTTCATCTTCGTCTACCTGCAGCTGTGGCTCATCCTGCACTACGGACACAAGGTAAAATCACTTCTCCCTTAGAAAGGTGACCCCCCCCCTTTCCCCTACTCTGTACATTATGTTTTATTTTTGTGACGATACAGGTTTTTGGTGTTATTTTTATG
This sequence comes from Gymnoscopelus microlampas, assembly GCF_963454915.1. NCBI lineage: Eukaryota > Metazoa > Chordata > Actinopteri > Myctophiformes > Myctophidae > Gymnoscopelus > Gymnoscopelus microlampas. The sequence continues at coordinate 33,027,557 of NC_139961.1, forward strand.
TTATGTTGATGAATTGAATATACATAGGACCTCAATGGAAACAAGTCCACTGGGACTTTCTTTTGTATGTGTAAATCCTTTTAGACCAGGGGTCTTCAACAGGGGGTCCGGGACACCTAGGGGGTCCTCAGAGTTACTATAGGGGGGCCGCCAAATCTTTGTGTGATTTGGATATCTTTTTTTACATTAACCACTTGAACCCTATTATCCCTATTCTGAAGAGAACTTAAGCCGAAAATAGCCGATCTACAAGCTCACGCCTCGAGGTTTGGTGTTGGTCTATTAAATCTATGAAAATACAATACAGTATGTAGTGGGGGTCCCTGCTTCATCGCTCTTTCAGCTAGGGGGTCCTTGGGCTGAAAAACGTTGAAGACCCCTGTTTTTGACCAAGTGTATGATGATGATGATGATGATACTCGTGCTGTGTGCATTTCCGTTGTAACAAAGTATTCAATCTATCAAAAAAGCGCTTCAGCTACCAGAGCGTGTTCCTGTTCCTGTGCCTGCTGTGGGCGGCGCTGAGGACCACCCTGTTCTCCTTCTACTTCAGGAACGTGGTGCAGGCCAGCCGGCTGCAGCCGCTGGTCTACTGGCTGCTGTACTGTCTGCCCGTCTGCCTGCAGTTCTTCACCCTGTGCCTCCTCAACCTGTACTTCGCACAGGTAATTATGCATGCATAATGTGTCTTGTTGTCTGCTGTGTTTGCTTGTTTTCCTGAGATTAATTGCACAGCTTGTGTTCTGTTGATTTGTATTAGGCTATTTATTTTGGAATGATTCATGCTGTGTTTTTACTCGTATTGCATGTAAAGCACTGCGAGTCCTATCTGTGCTATATAAATAGAATACTTACTTATTACTTATAGTTAAATTGAAAAAGCAGTGATTCTCAACCTTATTTAATTTCAAGGACCCCCTAGTTTGATATGCATCAGGCCCATGGACCCCCCCCATAACTTTGGAGAGTGTACAGATGGAACCAAAAGGACCCTTACGAGGTCATTTGGTTCCATCAGTACACTCTCAGAGTTACAGAGCGATTAAGGATCAATTCTTGAATAGTATCAATTATTTCGCTGGGGACCCCCTGGAACCCCCTCTAGGACCCATTGGGGGTCTCTGGACCCACTTTGAGAACCACTGGGATAAAGGAACGGGCCTCTGTGAGAATCCCTGTGTTAAAAATATAAGCTGCAATTTGTCATTTTTTGTGTCCCCTTAAAATAAGTCCCTGGATTGTAGCTTTAAACTCTGAGCGCGTGCAGATGGAACCAAATGGACCCTTAAGGGCCCATTTACTCATTACAAATGAGTAACGGTCCATTTGGTTGGGGGGGGCGGGGGGTTTGGACCAAGGCAATCAATCCCCTCTTGGCCAGGAGTGCTTATGAGCTTCAGGCAGTACAACCTGTCAACCAGTGTCCTACCCGACACCAGGGTATACATTTCTCTATTGAAGAGTAGGGGGACCACCCCTCAACCATGGCACTTTTGTTTTTTTACACTGAAATTATGTACCCTCAGAGTTGCAAATGGATAAGGGTCTATTTGGTTCAATTTGTGCACTCTTGTGTGTGTGTGTGTGTGTGTGTGTGGTAGAGGGAGATCTGCATAATGTGTGACCTGATTTCATTAAACGGCTGACATTGCAATATTCGCCCCCATTGTTTCATACTCCATGTATAATATACAGCAATCACAGCCCGACGTGTTTTACTCTTTATCGATATACAGTACCCTGTTCTGCAATATATAACATCTATTAAGAGCAGAGGGCTCCACACAGTCTATTCTAGTCTAGTAAGCATTTGGCCTGGGTCGTATAGACACATATGGGTAGAGATTTGAACCCGGTCCAGCCGGGCTCCATCATGGTAGCAGCTGGGTTAAGGTGGCTCGCTGCCTTAATATAGATGATAGGCTGATCCTTGCAGTCTGTGGCTGATCCCTTATTCCCTTGTGCATGTAGGGGTGCTACAGTTAATCGAAATAAGCAATAATAAAAAATAATCTTCATTTAATTAAATAATCAATGAATTAATAAGACTGTTTTGGGGAGAAGTAGTGAAAATAGCCGATGTACAAGCCCTAATACATGTTGTACATTGCCCAAAACTGCTGAAGTCCCCCCGAGCAAGGACATACGCACAAACCTGATTTACACCTACCTGCCTCAAGGACATACAGACAGCTAGCTGGATGTGGTCATATAAAGCGCTGGTTCTCTAAGTGGGTTCCTTCAGGGGGGTCCAGGCGGTTCCCAGCTAAAAAAAACAGGAACAGTTGAACCAAATAAGACCTGAGGCAGATTGTACAAAATGTCTTTTAAAATCAGTAGTTCTGACACTTACAAGATTTTTCAAAAATAGCAAAAGTACAAGCTCGCAGCGCGGCACGAAGTGACGCGCTGTGAGCTTGTATATCTGCTATTTTTGAATAGCCAACGCTAAAATGACACAGATGCTTGGCCGGTTTTAATGGGTTAAATAGATATCCATTTTTACTGATCTACAACCGACATGACGAGTTGTGAGCTTGTAGATCGGCTGTTCTCGAAAATTGTTGGACAAATCGTATCTCATGGGGGTCCATGCAACAAAATATTTCTGAAAAACAGGGGTCCGGGGTCAAATACATACTGTATCAACTTGGGGCTCCTTGACATGAAAAAGTGATATAAATGAATGGCTGGTACTGTTATTGCGTTGAGTCGGTGCTTTGAGAGAAATAGGCTCCTACAACTTCATGGTTAATTTTAAACCGTAACCAGAGTGCGAAAAGCTGGTACACATTCCTATAAAATGCTTGTCACAGTCTGTGACAAGCATTTTAATATATGTTCTATTAGGTTGTCTGTTTATCTATAATAGGCCAGTCAGATTGTGAGAGACCGCACATCTCATTATTGCATTATCTAGTAATATAATGGTGTGTTTATCTATGCCAGTAGCCGCTCCTGGCGTAATGGAATATTAAGATAAACAAATCATAATCTTTCTCTCTCACATACACAAACACACACTTGGTGTGTAGAGCGTTTTTTCATTTTAATGGTGTTCCCTGCTGCAGCTATGTAACCATGCTATCCACTTCTAGTTTATCACAGCTGCTAGTTCCCATCCAGGTGATGGATTATTACTCATATTAATTACATCAGAACGAGAGCCTAACCAATATATCGGCCATTATTTGACTTTCGGTGGATCGGTATCGGCAATCATGATGATTTTTGAACACTTTCAACCTATTTTGGGCATGTCATTATTATACAGTAGGTGAATATTCTCAGAAGTCTGCAGAAACTTTCAAAAATAGCCCATCTACAAGCTCACAACGCGTTGCAACACATTGAGCTTGTAGATCAGCTGTTTTTGAATCTTCTGTTCTTTACGTTTTTCAAATGGATTAGAATTTATTTACTTTTTGACCAAAAAAAGGTCAACACATTGGTAATCGGTGCTTTAGGACTCTCCAAAATGGGGATCGGTATCGAACCCAAACATCTGGCATCAGTGTGTGCTCTAGTCACAACATTGCTTGTGTGCAGCATAGCCAGTGGTGCGTCATAGTGACACATTTGAAAGATTCCCAAGGTCAGGGTCCTTCAAAGATGCCATAGGCTATATACAGTATGTTTTATAGACCAATACATATTGTGGTTCCAGTGTGATATCGTTGCCGTCGGATGGAAACCTCGTACTTTTCAGGAAATGAAAAGAAAAACACCTGTTCCAATGGACCCAATGTCCTTATTAGTTAGTCACAAGCTCTTGTTAATGCTTTTCTTTATATCAATAGTTATAAAACCCACAGACAACCCTTTTCACTTTCACAACAAAAAAAAATCATAATCGATCGGCTGACTTTTGTGTGACTCTGTCGTACGACGAAGTAGGGCATACATTTTTGGAAGGGAAAAAAAACATTAGAAAAAAAAGAAATATGGAGATACAAGATTTCTGCCAGACAGCAACAATATGTAATATCCAGAGTATCAAGTGGCTCCCCTCCCCTGTGTGTGTGTGTGTGTGTGTGTGTGTGTGTGTGTGTGTGTGTGTGTGTGTGTGTGTGTGTGTGTGTGTGTGTGTGTGTGTGTGTGTGTGTGTGTGTGTGTGTGTGTGTGTGTGTGTGTGTGTGTGTGTGTGTGTGTGTGTGTGTGTGTGTGTGTGTGTGTGTGTCATACTATAGACTGGTTGGTTTGATTAACTACGGCTCAGGATGTAAAATGGGCCACAACTGCATTGCTTGTGTTGTGTGCCGGTACAGATCTATGCATGCTCAGGCTTACCTGGCTGGGCTGAAGCCCAATTAGGACAGTAGGCCATTGTAGAAAGCGAAAACGTATACAGTAGTTATTTTTTAGAGGGTCTTCCCAGACCCCAGTCACCCCCCCACCCCATCATCAACACATAGTGTCTAGGCCTGTCACAATTATTACATAATTACCTTATCGCAATTCTATTAGAAAGAATCAGTTATCTTTGCATAATCGTCAGAATCGTTCCATTCTATGTATACATTAATCTGTTGAAAAATCTTCATACATTTTCTATAAACTCACAACGCGATCAGCTATTTCCACCCATTTTGAAAGTATTAAATGATTAAATATGCCTTATTTTGAGTTTAGTAGATTATTTATATTGATTATTAGTTTTGGTCATTGCCAGTTATTTAAGTTATCATTTATGTTGTCATTTCAAGTCATATCTGCTCTGTGCAATTTCTGTTTACAAAGCCTAAAAAGAAAACAGAACTGTAATTTAGATTTATACAGTATGTTCCAATGTTCAATTTCATGATCGTGACAGCCCTGTGACCCTCATGGGTCGTTGAGGAGTTATAGGTCTGTAACTCTGTAACTCTTTTGCAGTATAAACTTGGGTTTCAAAGATAAAGAAATCTTATAAAACTAAGGGTCCTTGAAATGAAAAAAGTTGAGTATCACTGGTCTAGCAGACCCTGGGTTGTATCCAAATCTTTACCTTTGCTGACCTCCCATTCAAAGATGGCATGCAGTGAATGCATGTCGTTTTTGTGAATTGTGGGATAACTGCTCTAGAATGAACACTGTGGTACTGTCCATTGTCTAGTCGATAGTCAAGTAGTCTAGTTCAGGGGTCTTCAACGTTTTCAGGCCAAGGACCCCCTTGCTGAGAGAGAAATGAAGCAGGGACCCCCTACTCTATATTGTATAAAATTGTGTTTCAGATTCAACATTTTTTGTTTGCATGGTCTGCTCTTTTTTCCCTCTACACCTATAGCCTCTTTGCCAAAAATAGCCGATCTACAAGCTCACTGCGAGGCGTTGTGAGCTTGTAGATGTGCTATTTTTGGCTAAAGTTCTCCTCAGAAATGGGATGCTAGGGTTCAAGTGGTTAAGGTAAAATAAAAAATCGTATCACACAAAAATTTGGCGGACCCCCTGTAGTAACTCTGAGGACCCCCTAGGGGTCCCGGACCCCCTGTTGAAGACCCCTGGGGCTGGTTGCACCACCTCATACTAAGTTCAAACTTAGCCTAGTTATAGCTTAGTAATGTGTAAAGTCAAGACTTACACATTACTAAAATATAAGCTGTTGCACCACACAAATTAGTTATGACGTATCTCTAAGTAATAACTAAATATTTACACCACCTTTAGGCAGCACTAAGTCCTATGAGTAACTATCAACATGGCAGACCGTATTGATTTTATCGACGAATTAATTGAATACAACGAACGACCCCATCCTCGCCAACGCATTTTGCGAGACAGATTACATCCACTCGACATTTATGATGATGTTGACATCTATGCCAGACTCCGTTTTAAGAGAGATGGCATTATGAAAATAACGGACATGCTAGCGGCAGACCTACAGCACAACAGCGACTTGAACGGTGCGCTTTCCCCGAGTCTCCAAGTATGCGTTGCCCTGCGTTACTTTGCATCGGCGGGCTTGCAAAATTTAGTTGGTGATTCCTTTCGAATACACAAGTCTACCGTGTGCAGGGCAGTGCGCAGGGTTGCGCTGGCCCTGTGCACGCGCATCAATAATTTTGTGTACATGTCAGTGGACAACAAAAAACAAAATGACACCAGACAGAAGTTCCATGCTATGGCAGGCTTTCCAGACGTGCTTGGATGCATAGATGGGACCCACATCAAAATAGCTCCTCCAACAGTGGATGAGAACACATATGTGAACCGAAAAGGTTTCCATTCCATCAATGTACAAGTGGTTTGTGACGCTGATCTCATGTTCACAAACTGTGTGCTGAAGTGGCCCGGGTCAAAGCACGACAGCTTTATCCTAAAACGGTCCAGCATATGGGAAGAATTTGAGGCTGGACAGTTTTCAGGGATGCTACTGGGGGACTCCGGCTACCCACTGAGAAAGTGGCTCATGACACCTTACTTGAACCCATCCAACAGGGCAGAGGAGAAATACAACTATGCCCTTTGCAGCACTAGGTCTGCAGTTGAGAGGAGTATAGGAGTATTGAAGAAGAGATGGTCGTGCTTGCAAAAGGGTAGGCATCTTTTATCATTTAGCCTATATAGCAAATCAAGTCATAGAGCAGTCTATATATTTGTCCACAAAATCAATAATTCTGACCAATATGGCACGTTATCATTTATAGAGCAAATCAATTCATAAAGTATATATTTGTCCACACAATTTTTAATTCAGACCAATATGAAATTATTTTAGTCTGCAGTAGCAATAGGCTCTACTATTCTCTAGACTAACCCTTAGCCAGTGGTGGAAAAAGTACTCAAATGTTTTACTTAAGTAAAAGTATCAATACTGCAATATAGAATATATATAAGTAAAAGTTCGGGATTCAAAATACTTCAATAAAAGTACAAAAGTATTGGCATTAAAATGTACTTAAAGTACCAAAAGTAGAAAGTACACATTATGCAGAATGTATGATCTACAAGCTCACAACACGTTGCCTCTTAACGCATTGTGAGCTTGTAGATCGGCTATTTTCAAATAGCCAAAGTTTAAATAGGGCTGAAGTGGTTAATGTATGTCTTTTAATAATAATCAAATAATTGTAGTGGAGTAAAAGTGCAATTTTTGTCTCTGAGATGTAGTGGAGTAGAAGTATAAAGTATTGAAAATTGCCAAATTGGACATACTTTAGTAAAGTAAAAGTACCAGAAAATTGTACCATAGTAAATGTACTTAGTTACTTTCCACCACTGTATTTTACCATAGGGATTGCAATGGAACCTGACAGAGCAGCAGTTGTGGCTGCTGCATGCATTGTACTGCACAACATGGCAAGGTTGTGGAAGATGCCTCTTGATGACGATGAAGAGGATCTTGATGATGAAGTCCCACAAGATGCACCTGACTTTGATGCTCGCATGCAAGAGGGTGCTATAGTTAGGCAGTATATTACCCAGAATAATTTCATGTAAACGCATCTATAACTCCAACCTCCATCAGTATCACTGGATAGATAAAATGTCTGTCACCTTTCCTAAGGGATGGCAAACAATTGACTTTTATTTCTTAGTGCAAGCCTCCTCGTTTTGGGTTATTGGACAATGCACCAGAGTGGTGTAGAGACATCTTTCATGTCTCCCGTGTGACCTTTATATTTACAACTCTGTTTAAAGTTATCTGTTCCAAATGATTTGTTAAGACTGAATTTAAAAGAAAAATACTTCATCCCAAACATTTTAAAGGTCAATGAGATATACATTTAAAGAACATTTGGTCAGTAAAATATATTCATATTGATGTCAATAATTCACAAATGTATACATCATTTAATATGATCAATATACTGTACATATATCTAAATACAAACAATGTACAATCATCATACCTGTAAATATGTTAAACAATCTTTGCAATAAATAGCAACATCTGGTAAATAAATAACATCTTCTAAACAATAAATGTTCAAGTATAACTTAGTCAGTGAATTAATAATGACAGTAGTCTCACTGCATTGTAACAAATTGGGCCTAGTATAGGCCTACTGTTATTGATCCCAACAATGAAGAATTAATTCATTGTGCTGGCATACAGCCAATTAAGCAAATTGAGTGACATCACTCACTGAACATAAAGATTAAGCAAATTGAGTGACATCACTCACTGAACATAACGATTAGCTCAGTGTGTAGGCAAGGTTACAATTCAACTTCAGAGAAAGAGTAACCACGAGGCTTGAGCTCCTCTTGTAATTTTAGGATTTCAAGGTTTAGTTTCAGTTTTTCTAAAGCCAGCTTTTCTCTCTCTGCTGCTATTTTCAAAGTTTCTTCTTCTATCTTCCTGCATTCTAACTTTAAAAGCTTGCGACGCAAGTCATCTACATTTTCAGTATCCTCACTTTGTCGCTTCTGCTTTCTTTTGCCGTCAACAGAGGTACTCATTTGGGTGACAACAGGGGCACTTGGGATGACACCAGAGGTAGTTGGGACAACAGAGGTACTTGGGGTGGCAACTGAGGTACTTGGGGTGGCAACAGAGGTAACTGGAATGACTGAGAAATCCTGCCTATGGGTTTGCTCTACGATGTCTTCACCAGTGATCAAACTAAACAGCCCAATTGCTGTTTCTGGAGTTAAGAACCCATCTGTGGCCTGCAGACTCTGCTGGCTTTCAGGAACCGTTGCAACTAAGAGGAGAAAAAAAAAAGAATAAAAAAATGTATTAGCATAATATGTTGGAACCAGTTAGTTTATCTGCAGAGTGTGACAATCCATTTCATGAAGGGGACATCTTAAAGATATGAAGAAAACAATGTCACATTTTGTTCTACCCTGGGTAGGGGTATAGTCAACTTTTGGGGTTTTGGTTATAAGGAGTTTTAGTAACAAAATGCTAATTTAAATATAACATTTCAATTGGATCTTTTATCTTTCATGTCATGAACTGTTTACCTTCAGTTGGTGGAGCTGTGTGTTTGGACTGTTTAGGTGGTGCAGCAGCCTTTTTCCCACTTTCTACGCCTCCTCCTGAAATCCCAATTACAGAAGCAGAATCTTCTCCTATGATGTCAATAATTATAGAGGAATATGGCCCTGGCTCCGGTTTTGGACCACCACCAGTGGGGAAGGTTTTTGTCCTGGGATAGTCTTCAATTGCTTGGGTTTTGAGGTCGCTCCATTTTTTTTTTTATCTCTCTTAGCTCTCGTTGTTCAACTCCCTTTGCATTTACTGCATCTACTATCTTGTTCCATGCATCGGTTTTTTTCCTATTTGTAACAGTTGAGTTAAATTTGCTTTCTAGAACAGATTGGTTCTCCTTGTAACCCTCGAGCAGTATAATGATCTCATCATGACTGAAGTTCTTTTTTCTGTTGCGCTTCTCTTCCATCTTGGTCTGATGAGAAAATGAAATATTAATGAGAAGTTTATTAGATTAGATTCAATACACCCAGCAAAGTACTTCAATTCTATAAAACAGGAGTCTTCAACGTTATTCAGCCCAAGGACCCCTTAGCAGAGAATGATGAAGCAGGGACCCCCTCTACATAGTGTATAGAATTATTGCAGATTAAACTTTTTCAGAGATTTCATTGACTAGCATCAGTGTTGTGTAAATTAATGTTTTTTCGTTCATTTCAAACATTTAACCACTTCAATACTTGATTTGCGCCCACCCCCACCCACCACCAAACCTCTTTGCCGAAAATAGCAGATCTACAAGCTCACAAGAGCTTGTTATTTTCAGCTAATGTTCTCCACAGAATAGGGATGCTAGGGTTCAAGTGTTAATGTAAAAAAAAATAAAAAAAATCTTATCGCAAAGATTTGGTGGACCCACTATAGTAGCTCTGAGGACCCCCTAGGGGTCCCGGACCCCCTGTTGAAGACCCCTGCTATAAAAGGTATGCCTATTACCTAATTCAACATTTAAAAGGGTCTTTAAAATAACGCAATTAATATCCTCGCCACACTTCCACTTGTGGAACGCCCTGTGTGTGTGTGTGTGTGTGTGTGTGTGTGTGTGTGTGTGTGTGTGTGTGTGTGTGTGTGTGTGTGTGTGTGTGTGTGTGTGTGTGTGTGTGTGTGTGTGTGTGTGTGTGTGTGTGTGTGTGCGTGTGCGTGTGTGGACATACGCAATTACGCATGTATGTCCATGGTAGCTCCGACGAGGTTCCTCGTTTCCCTCTGCGGTTTGAGCAGGACATTTTCCACTTTACATGTTTCTTACCCCTTTCTGCACATCGTATCCAAAAAGTAAAGCATTTCCGGCATTCTCTCAGATGTTTTAACGCACCATAAAAGCTTTCCAACGAGTTGAAGAAAGTATTTATTTGCCTCAGTCCTCAGCCGGTTCCATAATATATATACGGATGAAGACCGAGGCGAATTAAATACTTTCTTCAACTCGTTGGATAGCTTTTATGGTGCATTAAAACTTAAAACATCTAAGAGAATGGCGGAAATGCTTTACTTTTTGGATACGATGTAGAGAAAGGGGTAAGAAACATGTAAAGTGGAAAATGTGCGACAATGTCCTGCTCAAACAGCAGAGATGAACGAAGAACCTCATCTCGGAGCTACACAGCGGAGGGAGAGGTTAGGGGCTACAGTATGTGTCCATTTCACGCAGATACACATAGCCTATCGAGGAAAATGATTCGCCTATATATTGTAAAACCAAGAGTGCTACTGAGAAACGTTATTTAGCGTGGTTAAGCCAGCACTAAACGTTTATGTTTTGGATAGGTTGTCAAAAAGGAGAGGTACAACATAGCAAGTGGTGCAGACTGCCGAGTGGTTAAAATACATGTTTTAATTTAATGCTGCGGTATAAAACGTTATCATAATAGTGTTATAATTCAACGTCAGTTAATCAATGGTACATACCGCTGCTTTTGAAGAAGATGAAGGCGATATGACGATACGAGTTTTACTTCCTTAGTGTAGAAACCGCTCGTCTTCATTGGATCCGGGAGCTATGACGTCATTGTATGCGACTATACATGATTTTAAGGACAGTCTACACACTACTAGTTAAGTTATGCCTTAAACAGACGTGGTGCAACATAATTTAGTAACTCACTAGTTAGAAACTAACAAGTAGTTACTAAGCCTCTAGTAAGGACTTTACTCCCTAACTTAGGGTAGACCTTACGTTCTACTGGTGCAACCAGCCCCTGGTCTAGTTGTTAGTCAAGAGATGGCTGCATCAGTTCTACCTATAGGTTGAAAAGCATGAAGAAGGAAAGAATGAGTGATTTGTAATCCAGCGTAGAATTTAAATCACTGACAAAATGATACTAATGAAAAGTAAATATTGTTTGTTTATTTAAAATATATGATATATTTTAGTTATTGAATGCTATTATTATGCAGCCACAGCCAATATGCAGCAACATGTGACCTCTCATTTTGAATGACACTTTAATCCCTGTCCGATGAGTCATCAACAAAAGCCGCAGTATTTTTAGATATATTTCTGCATCCCAGTAAAGAACAAACACGCAGTAAAAGTAATGTTTGTATGCTGATCACTGTTGGCTGATTTGTAAGGTCATAGTGCAAGCTAATGAGTGAACGCTGACCACCAAGTGTTTCTGTGGAGCAGTGGTTTTTACAAAAATGGGCAAGTCAAAATCTCAAGATATCGAGCTAATTGATTATTACATCGATACAAAATTATCCATTTAAAACAAATGCATAAATAGCAGATCTAAAAGTTCACAATGTAGCAGAATGCAAAGCATTGAGAGCTTGTAGGCAATTTTTGCATAAAATAGGGCTTAAAGCTACGCTATGTAACTTTCCTCTTCTATCCTGGATTTGAACTCAGGTCTCCTGTGCAAGCGCTGACATTTTTACTATTGAGCTAATAGAGCGTGCCTGCTTGCTCCCGGGATAAATTGAATGTTGACCTTCAGGTCAAAATCTGTGTCAAACCAGAAACGGGATTGTGTCAAAGGTCATGTCTCACCTAGACACAGGATCTAAATGTCTCAATGGAAGAGCAGGGAGACAACCAGAATTCTTTCATGTCAATTTGTTGATATTTAAAAAATGTAATAATTCAGCCCCAAAAAACACGGCTCTCGATTATTCGATCAATTGAAAAAGTACTCGACAGAATAACAGCAAAGTAGATAATCAATAATTGCAGCCTTATTCGTGATGATGCTCAGACGTGTTGTGAAGGATATCTCCGACTCCAGCATTTCTGTCACATGAGGAAAGGCGACCGCAGTGATGAACATTCACATAATGTGAACAGATGTCTCGCAATGTTTAGGTTTTTTAATTGCTTGTGGTGAGACTGGGTGAGAGATTTCCTTCTCTTTGTCTAAAACCAGACTGTGTTAAGAAATAATAAGTTTCCTTCAAAGGGGAGGCTCTCTTGGTCCCTTACTGTACTGTATGTTAGATTTAGATGTTTATCAAACTCTTTCAACCTGGATAGTGCCCTATTTTGCACTGAACAACATAGTCCTGAATACTGAATATAATGTGAACAACAGTGTTCTATTCAGCTGGAAAAGACTGCCAAATGTCTCTGTCAGATGAACATAACCTGTGTGTGTGTGAGTGAGAGAGAATCGGGTAGACAGTCGGTCACTCACAGTTGTTGTGTAATAGCTGCCCTCTCCAACTATCAAAGATCGTTTTGCAACACACACATGCATATGCACGTACACACACACACACACACACACACACACACACACACACACACACACACACACACACACACACACACACACACACACACACACACACACACACACACACACACACACACACACACACACACACGTTTCAGTGACCAGTGACTCACTGGTCTTTGGAGCTTTAGATGTAGGTGGTGAATTTTACATGAGGTTATGGTGTTGGAGACTCATGCATACAGACAGCTACCTTTTATGAAAAAACGTAACCCTCCTATAGCAGTGGTTCTCAAACCTTTTCATGTCAAGGACTCCCAAATGAGTATATATTTATCCACGGACCCCATTATGAAAATATTTTGTGCCAGGGAGTGACCCCCATACCAGATTTATGTCTTTATGTATTTTTTCAAAAATGTTTTAAAAGCTTGTACTGTATGTATGTAGGGCAGTGGTGTAAAGTAATTAAGTACATTTACTGAAGTACTGTACTTAAGTAAACTTTTGAGGTACTTTTACTTTACTGGAGTATTTCCAATTGTCTATACTTTTACTTCTACTCCACTACATCTCAGAGGCAAATATTGTACTTTTAGTCCACTACAATTATTTGAAAACTTTAGTTACTAGTTACTTTCCAGATATAAATTATTACATTATAAAATATACATTAACCACTTTAGCCCTATTTTAAACCTAGGCTATTTGAAAATAGCCGATCTACATGTTCACAACATGTTGCATCGAGACACGTTGTGAGCTTGTAGATCTGCTATTTTCAAACATTTTAGTACTTTTACTTTTGGTACTTTAAGTACATTTTGATACCAATACTTTTGAACTTTTACTCAAGTAAATTTTGAATTCCGGGCTTTTACTTGTAACAGAGTACTTCTACATTGCAGTATTGATACTTTTACTTAAGTAAAGAATTTGAGTACTTTCTCCACCACTGAACCCATGCAACCGCTGTCTGCAAAGGAAAGACACAAACGCACTCAGACATCCTGAATGGATGTGGAGGAAAATATTAGATTGCAAAACTGTCCTCCACGTTGATCAACTTAGCTGATCTGGGGTTGGGTAATGAGGCTGCTGGAGTCTTGTGATTGGTTAACAAACATCATGGGTCAGCTGACCTGTCGTCAGTCACAATGAGGAACTCTCCACATGTGAAGAGTTTGACTTAGGGGTCAGTCAGAAGCAGTGTTGCCAACTTTGCAATTTTGTTACTAGATTTAGCAACTCTTCAGACTACTCATAACAACGTTCTTTCTTTTCCCTTTTTTCCAGCACTGGGCGCCAAATTTAGCTGCTTTTTAAACTTCATTTGGCAATTTTAGCAACTTCTGAAGTTTCTAAAAAAAAGAAAGAAATGCTAACATGCACACATTCTCCCTGTAATTGACAAAACACATGACGTGCATTGTGCATTTGAGGTCTGCAGTAGTGAGTGAAGGTAAAAAAAAGAACATCTCATTATTACAATTGCGCCAGGAACGATGCGTTTGTGCAATATTCCTGACATGTCAAAGTCTGAGACTTATCTCACATTTTTGATACACCACCACTAATATTGCAAAGTGGTACCTACGTGACGCAAAGCTCGGCCAATCAGTGAAGCCGACGGTACGGGTTAGCCAATCAGTGTCACATTGTGACACGTGAGCTTGTAGATGACATTTCTTACCTATAATGACATGCCAAAATAGGGTGCCATAGACATGCCATATACTTTCTGATACCGATGTCGTCACACAAGTGTAATGATAGCCAACATATCAGCCAAACCAATATGTGTTGGACTCTACTCCGGACCTCTGTGTTATTTGACTTTCATAGTCAAATAATGTTGTTAAAGGAAAGGGCTAGACTAGAGTGAGTTGCTAACTACCCAGGCTATTAATCTCAAAGAAAAGAAAAGAAAACAATTGATAGTTATACTACTGTAATGTAATCGTGCATTTTGTACATTTCTAATACTGCAGTGGGCTCACTTGGCTGCAGTTTTCTCATCAGATAGTAGAGTGTAGCTGACAGATTCCTAACAAAGTGTTCAGGTGCAGAATCCCTGACATTCAGCTGAACAAACCTCTGGCATTAGCACCCCATTTAACCGCTTGAGGTAAACGGCGGTCTAGTACTGTCCAAAATCAGGATTGCCTTTGGACCCAAACATTTTGCATGGCTCGGGCTCTAATCCAGTGACTCCACCGCCTGACAACGATCCACTTCAGTTTGCAATGGGGAAGAAGCAGTGAATTGACAACAAGGGGCCACACCATACAATATGAACCACAATACATATGTGTGTCTCAAAAGCATGGGAGGGTAAAGGCTAAAGGATAGATGCAAAGAGACAAATTCCAAGGACAGCTGTGCCTAATGGGGTGAATGAGCGGCTTAAATTGCCTAAATTCCTAAATTCCACTGGGCAAGGTGCCGTGGTGTCAGGGATCTCTTAGCTTTGGACCCTGATACCAAATCACTGAATAGCATGTCTGTTGTAGAGAGAGTCACACACAGCCTATAAACCCGAGTCTGAATGAGATGTTATTCTGTTGAGTTTACTTCTGGTTTCTTGTCCCTTCTCCCGGGGCCGTTGAATGGGTTCCAACCAGTGTTATGTTTGCTAAGAGGTTGTTTTTGTGTGCTCACAGATACTCATCATCTGGTGGCCAAAAGCCTCTGCATTAGTGCTGAACTTACATGGTAACATTGTTATTGTTGGTACTGCTGATCAGAGGTGGAAAGTAACTAAGTACATTTACTTAAGTAATGTACTTAAGTAAAATTTGGAGGTATTTGTACTTTACTTGAGTATTTCCAATTTACAATACTTTTACTTCTACTCCACTACATCTCAGGGGCAAATATTGTACTTTTACGATTTACTCCACTACAATTATTTGAAAAATTTAGTTACTAGTTACTTTTCAGATATAAATTATTATATTATGAAACATACATAAACCACTTTAGCCCTATTTTACACATAGGCTATAAAACGCGTCGCATCGCGATGTGAGCTTGTAGATCTGCTATTTTCAAACATTTTAGTACTTTTACTTTTGGTAAGTACATTTTGATACCAATACTTTTGTACTTTCACTCAAGTAAATTTAGAATTCCGGACTTTTACTTGTAACGGAGTACTTCTACATTGCAGTATTGATACTTTTACTTAAGTAAAACATTTGAGTACTTTTTCCACTACTGCACGCTGAACCGTCAGACACACGGGTCGTGGAAATCCTTCATACGTCTTGAGCGTGTCTGTGTGCTTTTTTCATGAGTCAGATACAAGCCGTGTCATGTGATTTAGTTCCCCTTAAGTTTCTCTCTCTCTCTCTGCCTCTCTCTCTCTCTCTCTCTCTCACCACCATTTTATAAAGCGTCTTTTCTTTTGTAATAAACAAATGCAACCACATTCCAAAAGATATTCCATATTAAACAGTATCATCTTTGATGTTTTGTCACAGGCCGTGCAGTATATGGGCGGGGTAGGTAGAGTGCATTACTAAATATTAAGGTTTTCACTAATCCTTAATTCATAACCAATTACATTTTGACAACCTTCCCACTGGGTATGTTATATATCAGGCTGCTTTCTGAATTCTCCTTTGTGTTCTCTCTGTTCAGTAAGGCACAAAGACACTATTTCCAAATAAAAAATAATAAAAAATACCTGTAACCTACACTGTGTGTGTGTGTGTGTGTGTGTGTGTGTGTGTGTGTGTGTGTGTGTGTGTGTGTGTGTGTGTTTCATCATGTGAGGCATGTGTACATGCTTGAACACACACACACACACACACACACACACACACACACACACACACACACACACACACACACACACACACTTTTGTATTACCATACTTGTGAGGACATCAACATTTTAGGATGGCATTGAAAATAGCTGAACATACAAGTTCACAACACTACAGTTGTGAGTTTGTAGACTAGCTATTTTTTTTAAATCTAATCCTAACCCTAACTCCAACCTTTTTATAACAATGTGATTACCAGGAAAATGGTCCTCACACTGTCTACTTCTCAAATTCTACTATACTTGTGAGGACTTTGTCCTCACAAGTATAGTGTAAGTAGACACACACACACACACACACACACACACACACACACACACACACACACACACACACACACACACACACACACACACACACACACACACACACACACAGACATGCGGTGTGGTGTTGACTGATGGCTTCATATCTAGGTTGCTAGTCAGTCACTGCTATTTGCAGTAGACAGGCAGTGTGTTGAAGTTGAATATTTACACTGAGCAAGTTAAATATCCATTTACTCATTCATACTCATATAATTCATTCATTAATGAATGTTAAACCCTTTCATCTGACAGTAATGACATGTCCTTTCTGTCCGTCTGTTTGGACTAATCAAGTTTAGCCTAATGTCACTTAGAAGCAAATTGTCGCTATTGGGTCGAAACCTTGTGTCCAAAACCATTACTTTTCAGCAAATAGAAAAAATAATCTGTGTTCCAATGAATCTAATGTAGTTATGATTTAGTCACAAGCTCTTCTTAATACTTTTCATTGGTTCAATATTCACCCACAGACACACTTCCACTTCTTTCACTTTATACTTTCACGTTTGTAAATCTTTTTGCAGAAATAGCCGATCTCCAAGTTTAGTGAGATTGGAGAACGGCTGTTACTGCTACTTTTGTGTGACACTCTTTTATAACGAAGTAGGGCAGCATTAGTTTACCAAACAAATATGGAGATGTAAGGTCTCTGCCCGACGGCAACAAAATGTAGTTATAGGACGTGAGTTGAATTGAGTGAATTCTGGGATGTTTTGGGGTAGTTCCACAACCCTCAGTGTCGATAGATCCCTCCCGGGTGTCATCACCAATACTTGTTGTGGTGTGAACTGCGAATACCATGGACTTGGGCAACTGTTCATGTTCTCCACACATTCCATATTATGTGTCATTGTCAACACAGCAGTGTGTAGATCGATGCAACACACATGATGTGGTACAGTTTCAACACGTGAGTGTGTGTGTGTGTGTGTGTGTGTGTGTGTGTGTGTGTGTGTGTGTCGGGGATCTACTTCATAGGTATTGGTTTAATTTAGTCCTCGGACACACACATACGCACACACACAAAACAACAAGTCTTAAGATTTTGTCAACAAAACATAATTTGAAACTTTGTGTGTGTGTGTGTGGGGGGGGGGGGTCTGTCTGTCTATCTGTCTCTGATTTGAATGTATTGTATACACAGGAATTTGTCACAGGCTCTGTTAAGTTCACACTCTCCTTCCAAGTGGAACCAATGAATAAGTGTTTATTTGCCTTGCCGGCAGCATTTGCTGAACAAAGCCCTTGGTTAGATTGCCAACAGCTCAGAGACCAATCATGAAGTGTTCACCAAATAACAACTTTATATTTCCTGTTTTCTTTCTGAACTTAGGAAACATTATTGTTCTAAATGTGATTTAATTTACTCTGTCTCTTTGTCTCACTGTGCCTTTCTCTGTCTTTGTCCCTTTGTTTGTGTGCGCGTGTGTGTGTGTGTGTGTGTGTGTGTGTGTGTGTGTGTGCGTGTGCATGTCTGTCTGTCTCTCTCTCTCTCTGTATCTGTATCTTTATCTCTATCTCCCTGTCTGTCTGTCTGTCTGTCCAGGTAATGTTTAAGGCCAAAGCCAAGTACTCTCCAGAACTCACCAAGTACAAGTAAGTCTGTGTTTTGGTTTTGACTTCTTGCAGTTTTTCACTAAAGAATGGAAGATAACTTATTGACAAACCGCATCATCTAACATTTCTTCACCAGGCGGTTATCACGTTTTTGGCAAATAGTTTCTATTCATCTACTTTGGCAACCATAAACCTTTTTTAAAAATTATTATAACCTAAATGAATCGCTACCCTCAGCTGAACTGTATAATATTACGCTGATTACAATGCATTTATACATGACCTTATAATGTATTATGAAATGCTTTTATAATGTGTATATCTTATATATTTACTGCTATTCCACGGTGCTATGAACAGAATTCCCAAACCTTTTTTCTCTCTGTCTCTCTCTCTCTCTCTCATCAGGATCCCCCTGCGTTTGGCCTTTCTGTGTCTCAGTATATTTTTCCTGGTGGTAAATTTAACCTGTGCACTGCTCGTGCAAGGAGCGCTGGAGCGCTTTGAACCACCAAGGTAAAGAAGCAGCTCACATACATCATCCATTATTGTACACTACAGTACATACTGATTATTTTTTTGTTTGTCTGTGAACCAATTTATACTTAACGGTAAATATAGACAAAAATGAAAACAATTTAAATAATTTCTGAAGATTTTTCTAAAATAGCCGAACTGTAAGCTCAGTCTCACAGGGACACAAGAGCTTGTTGATCGGCCATTTTCAAAAAAATGTTCTGTGGTTAAGTGGATAAACTACCAATATTCCACTAATTTCATCCAATTCAAATTGACTTACTCTTCTAAATGTCTGTTTGCCTTTGTCAATCTTGTTTATCAGTATAGTAATCTCTCTCTCTCTGTCTGTCTGTCTGTCTGTCTGTCTGTCTGTCTGTCTGTCTGTCTGTCTGTCTGTGTGTCACTGTAGTGATGCAGGTATCAGACATGCAGTGTTGGCCAGGGTGCTGGTCAATGATGGTCTGTTTGTGCTGTGTGCCATCTCTCTTGCCGTCTGCCTCTTTAAGATTGCCAAGATGTCCTCTGCCA
>NC_139961.1:33051904-33119404 GCF_963454915.1 Gymnoscopelus microlampas
GCGCGCCGGGAGCTTAACGGGGGGCGTGGTGCCTGCCCAGCCCCCCGCCTCCTCCTCGTCCTCTACGGCCCCCCTGCTCTTCGCCTACGGGAACGTCCAGAACGGCCACCACCACCACCACCATCACAACTACTATTCCACGCCGCAGGGCAACAACCTCCACCATCATCAGCACCAGCACCAGACCAATTACTACTCCACGCCTCAGAACTACCACTGCGGATCACAGAACTACCTATGCACGCCGCAGAATTAGAGGATCAGGGGTGTTTTTTTTTGGCAGTCTGGGGTCCACCGTCGAGGTGGTAACATGAGGGACCGCAACAGTTAACCATCGTAATCGCCACCATCACCATAGTTAGCGTTTGACATTGTTTGCCGTCGTGGCTTTTAACAGCAGCGTTGACTCCAAACGTTGGGGGGCAGGGACTCCCAAATTGTTCTGGAGAAACGCAGGGATGTGGTGGCTGAAAAGGCTAGCGGTAGTTTTGAATTTCATAAATGTGAGGCGGAAATCACTAGAAGGTTCTAACTATGCTTCCTGGGGTTACATTATCGCATCAAAAGCCAGGACGCTAAGTTCCTTTCCGTTGATTTGTGCCCAGTGCAGCCAAAACCAAATAGGCTGGGACACAGAATGAGCTCCACGGTGAAATGACCACGGGATAGAGATGCATCACATAACAGCCTAAGAATACATGACTCCTGTCTTTGCGTACATTATCCCCATATACCTTGTAAGTTCCTCTGATGGAGACTTCTGCTGGCCGGCATTCCTCCTAAGCTCCTGACGGCTTCTTTTTTGAAAGTACAAAGACATCCGAGGGATAACGACCAACTGAAAATGGTTTGTGTCTCAAATAAAAGCATGAACGACGTCATACTGCAGGACAAATACGGATGCTGCTGAACATTACAATGGCTGAAATCTTATAAAATATTTACCATCCCTGCCTGGCTGCCTCCCATTCCATATGAATTTGGGTTCAACCAAATGGGCAGCCCCTGCCTTCTGGATCTGCACATACAGGACAATGGAGAAAGCATGGCTGCCGCTTAAAAGCTCCAGTGGTCAAAACTGTCAATGTGCAAGCTCAAGAGTCTAGAGACCAAAAGAGTAATGTTTTTAAATGACAACGAACAACACACACGTTTTGAAAGAGTGTGGTTCCCAAATGTGAGACAGAATATAATCGGTTGTTTTGTTGAAATGGGAGAAGGAAAAGCAGTGACTGGTCTATAAGGATGGATAACAGTTCTTTACATGGATGTGTGTGGGACACATTTAGAACTGAGGGACTTGGGGCACTGGACTGATGCTTGACTGCCGCTTATTTTCCAGTTCCATTAGCAACTGTCTGCTAACATTTGGCTAGTGAGGATCCTGGACTGAAACACGATAACTAGAACATTGTTGGCTGGCACCGTGAAAGTCACAAATGAACATTCAGTGTGTGATGGTAAACATTACATCATACTAACGCCTGATTTATACTTGGTTGCACATAGTGTCGTGCATTGAAAATAATATCTACAATCTCGCGCCGCAACGTTCTAAGATTGTAGATTGGCTATTTTCGCTGCACGACACCTGTGTTTACAGTATGCCACCAACAACAAAAAGAAAACAAATTTCTGTTGTCAAGAGTTGGGTAGAATTATGTAGTGAAGCAATTAACATGTTTTCCCTTGCTCTCTTGCTAACTGTTCCCTGACAGAAATTACACCCACAGAATTATCAATAGTTAGTCCATTGGTACCACTGTCCCAATTCCTACATAATCACCCTAAGTTCTTTTGCCAGGCATATCCAGTTGAAAGACGTAACAGGCCTGTGCTTGCAGTAAGAAAACACATATGACCAGCCACTAATTATAATATATTTTTTAATTTAATTTAATACCTATATAGATTCTCAAAGAGCTTGACTATCAAATGAAAAAGGGGGGGGAAACACATTTGAAAGTGAGTTTTTACATGGCTTCAGCAATATTACTTTTAATCACCAATATGTTTTGTTTAGATTACACCCTATCATGTATCATGATGGATGAAATTCTTCAGAATGGTTTAAACTTTAAGGTATGTATGGAGTTTACTGTACATGGAGTAAAGTGTTCACTGAGAAATGGTACTTGGCCAGGAGATGGCGCTAAAACACATTTGGACCACGTAACACTGAAACTCTATATTGAGATCCACACACTAGCTAATCCTCTCTGAATGGGAGGCCATATTTTGCACTTAAAAGAACCTTTTAGCTTCACCTTCTGAAACGGCTCCTGGGCTTGAATGTAGAACTTAATCTAACTATGTGGTACGCGTATGTGTGGGTGTGTGTGTGTGTGTGTGTGTGTGTGCGTGTGCGTGTGCTTGTGTGCGCACATGCGGTGTCCATCCTCTGTAAGTGTCTGTATCCCATAGATTATTTGTGTAATTAGAGAGGAAATGTACAATCTACCATATCACTTGATATTTGCTAATTGTTTGACTCTTTAAGGAAAGGGTTTTCAGACGGACGGACGTATGTATGGATGGATGGATGGATGGATGGATAGAAGTGGTTGGTTTTTCATGGATGGATGGATGTACAGAACCTTCTACTTTTGTGTCTCCATGTAAGGCAACTTACAATATTCCTGGTACAGTAGGTCATTGTGTGTGTGTGTGTGTGTGTGTGTGTGTGTGTGTGTGTGTGTGTGTGTGTGTGTGTGTGTGTGTGTGTGTGTGTGTGTGTGTGTGTGTGTGTGTGTGTTTAAGAGAGAATGTTAAATATTTTTCTTTTTTCATCACTGGAATTTTCAACTCAATGTTATTGCATTCCATGCAAAGGGCCATATCTTTTGATGTATTACAAATTTGTATGTTTATTTGACTCTGTCTTTGATAGATTCCTATGTGATTCTCACTGACTTACCGACCAACTTCTACTTTGGTGGCACATCCATAGCTTTTGGCACAATAACGTTTATGTATTGAAACCTGTGTATCTGATAAAAGTTAACATTTTCCAGGAATGAGGCAGAGAAGGATTGCTTTCTCCGTGACACCAGTGTACATTTATAGTTACACTAACAGTGGGTTTCAAAAGGTCATGCACCCGACATCACACACAAAAATGAAGCTACCGCCTTTCAGTTTGGAAAACGTAAAAGTGCACAACCTGCGGTGAGGTCCACTTTGATTTGTTAGGTTTGCTGGGAGTTGAGAACCAGCATTGGGTTGTCCTTGTTATACTTAGCTATTCCACCCATCTGCTTTCATTTTACATAGGTTACATCTGATGGTTATACTTCTATTACTTGTACCAGCTAAGACTTGAGCTATTTTAACTTGTATATTTAACTCAATATATTAACTTCATCCAAGAATTTGCTCAAAGTGTGTGAAAAGAATTATGAGAAATAAGGTACATAGTGCTTCTTGTTTCAGTGTGATATCAGTAGATTTCATCTGTCAGGACAAATAGTATTTGCAGTGCATGCAGAGCGAGAGTTCAGTGTTATTTGTTTCTGGGTTTATTTTCATTTCTGTAAAAGATATTGGCTATCTCTGCTTCATGATGGATATTGATCATTGTTTTACAGACTTTTTATTTTATCGTTTAATCTGTGGCCATATTGAATGTACTCTATTGTGCTGTAGATCACTAATGATGTATGCAAGCCAAGCACTACCATGTTTAAATAAAGGCCTACTGCACTGTTTTTAAGAAAACGACAAACTGAAATGTGTTGACTTGCTTTCTGATTTGTTCGAAGTTTACACCCCTCAGACGAAAGATGCAGTGGATTGGAACTCTGTCTATGATTGACGTGTTTCAGTACACTTAACCCATTAAGACCTGAAGCCGATTCTAAAAATGCCTTCTAAATCCTAACAGTTTTATGAAAAACGTATGTTCTCAAACTTTTTCATGTCAAGGACCCCCAAAATTATATGTATTTGGCCGCAGACCCCATCTCAAAATATTTTGTTACAGGACCCCCCAGAAGCAAAGATTTGAGTTTAATTTTAAAAGAATTTAAAAGAATATATATATTCAAAGATTAGATAAAGGTAAAAGCCCCAGGTAAAACTTTAAAGGATGTCTTTGCTGGTTTTGAACTCAGAACCTTCTGGGTACAAGCCTTGTATCTAAACCACTGCACCACAGAGGTTCTTACACATTCTGTCTACTTGCGTGGACTTGGTTGAAAGATTAGATAAAGGTAAAAGCCCAAGGTAATCTTTTGAAGGATGTCTTTGCTGGTTTTGAACTCAGAACCTTCTGTATGCAAGGCCTGTATCTTATCCATTGCTCCACTTGCACTACTATGTTCTTACAGTCTTTACTCTGCTTTGATGAACAACAAAAAAGAAGGTTCCTTGACAATTTTTCTAAAAAGTTTTAAATATAAATCTGTCTGGCACTACATCTTTTCATATGGGGGTCCACGGCCAAATATTTGGGGGTCCTTCACATCAAGATGTTTGAGAACCACTGTGATCAAAGAGGCAGCCATAGGTGAATGGGCACAGTGACTGTCTGGTGAGCAGAAGGTCACAGGTTCAAGAGAGACCCGATTATGGCAGTGTGTCTCTCAACTGCTTCATGTAAAATCCTGCTGCAAGCGATTATGTAAAATGGGGCAGTGTGTTTTTGGGACGAGCGTTCCGTTTACCAACGTGAAAATAGCAGATCTACAAGCTTACGATGTGACGCATTGTGAGCTTGTAGATCTGCTACTTTCACTACTTACCGCAGCTAAAAGGTTTGTGAACCTCTGGTTTAAAAGATGCTAATAATATCTTTGTTTATTGTAGCTATTCCACATATTCATTAACTAATCTACTAATCTCCTAATCTACAATGCTATTAAATGCGCCATGCATGCAATGTTGAGATTACATGGAATCCATCTATTTATATATCTGCAGTACCGTCCACGGGCCGGGGGTCGCCGTTACCCGCGCCGGTAAGGGGTGTGTTTTTGGGACGAGCGTTCCGTAACGGTAGATAAGCAGAACTGAGAATCATGCTAACAGCTAGCCTGATTAACCTGACTGAAGCTGCTGGGGCTATCATACAAAGATGGTTCATTTAACGAGATGCGCAATCTCCTGACGTAGGTGGACTCCAACTTGCTTCTGGTCTCCTAAAAAGGCGTGTCCATCTACGTCACGCAGAAACGGGAGGTAAACTGGAGAGTGCGCATCTCGTTAAATTAACCATCTTTGTATGATAGCCTCAGCAGCTTCAGTCAAGGGTGCGTTCGGAAATTACGCACCGGAGCACACTCGCCTATTAGTTTGTATTGGCCAGTGCGCTCACTGCCGCTCATTGCTGTATTTTCGAACGCACCCTCCGTTAATCAGGCTAGCTGTTAGCATGATTCTCAGTTTGCTTATCTACTGTTATGGAACGCTCGTCCCAAAAACACACCCCTTACAGCCGTGTGTAACGGCGACCCCGGGGACCCCGTGCACGGTACTGCAGATAGATGGATTCCATGTAATCTCAACATTGCATGCATGGCACATTTAATAGCATTGTAGATTAGTAGATTAGTAGATTAGTTAATGAATACGTGGAGTAGCTACAATAAACAAAGATATTATTAGCATCTTTTAAACCAGAGGTTCCCAAACCTTTTAGCTGCGGTAAGTAGTGAAAGTAGCAGATCTACAAGCTCACAATGCGTCACATCGTAAGCTTGTAGATCTGCTATGTGTATTGTGTATGTGTGTGTGTGTGTGTGTGTGTGTGTGTCACATTCTAATAGAGCCCAAATACCACTCTTCAGCGTCGCCTCAGTGGCGCACCTCGTTTATCATTAGACTTCCAGTCCTTTACTTTTGGGAGTTTGGGTTCGTCTCCCGCTTGAGACATTACTTTTTCAAACAACCACGGACTACTTTTTTTCGCCGATAAAGTATATAGTTAAGAACACTTCATTCATTATTTATCTTATCTGTTGATATCGTATAATCATACCCTGACTGTCCTCAAAGCAGTCAATGTAAATTGAAATACTCCAGCACTGACCTATAAGAGAATTGGGATTTGAACATAGAATCTCTGCACTGAGAGTTTGACACTTAGACCACCACACCACCCGGCCACATATTATAATTGTGTCTTAGATTAGTAAACTACTGTACCGTTCATTTGTATGTTAGCCCTCAATTAGTACAGTTAAGTTGAAATACTCCAGCACTTTTGAATTATCTTTCAGAAAGAACCCCCCACCTTCACAGAACAATCAAATACTGCCATTGTGATTTGCATATCAAAAACTCAAGGAACTAGCCATGAATGGCTGTGGTTGCATATCAGTGATATTATTATTAATAATAATAATAATAATAATACCAGCTAACATCCCTGCCTTGTTGACATAATTATTTTAGCCTACTTTACATTATGTTCTTTATGGTAGTTAGTTAATAACAATCATGTATTTGATTTATTGAAGTGAGGGAATGTATTCTACTATTTCTTGATACATTTCCAGTAATCCTATCAGCGTGTTTTTGCGACGAGGTCTGACTTTTTGATGGTTACAGCCTTAGAAGAGACATCAATTGCCATCTTTTGGGCCTTGAGTCCCAAGACTCAAGACCCAAAAGAGTCTTGAGTCGAACGCATTAGATCCAAGTAGACATCAAATTTCTCTTTTGGGCCATGAGTCTTGGGACTTAAGGCCCAAAAGAGAAATTTGATGTCTACTTGGATCTAATGCGTTCGACTCAAGACTCTTTTGGGTCTTGAGTCTTGGGACTCAAGACTCAAATCAAATCCTGGAAATGGCAAATCAGCATGTGTCTGTCTCCCTGGGGTCTAGTGCTGTAATAGGGATAGACTCCTTGTTCTTGGCTGCTGCTGACAATAAGCCCACTTGTAAAGTGCATGAGCCAAATGCTTCCTTGAAAATCATCAGCATTAACAAATGGTCTCAAGTTAATTTATGCATTTCATGTATATGTTGAAAGACAATAAAAGTAGGCTAAACATTCCATGCCAGACCGCCAGTATGGTCCTTTAATCACGACACAAGGACAATGGTCGTGTTGTGTAAAAATCACTTTTACATCTTTATTTGGGCTCCCAATACACAAATCAAGGATATGTTCAATACAGAGTCTGCTTTAAGGTCTCATAATACACTGACTGAATGGAAGGTTTGGACTGATGCAACAAGCCAACAGTTTGAACTCTGACTACTGAGTTCTATATATACACAATCTTATTTTTAGGTTTTTTATTTTTCTCAGATTTTTCTGGTGATTAATAAGACATATATCATACTGAATAGCGATTGACAATTTACAATCACAAGGCCTTTTTTGCCAAGATATCTTTAAATGCACTTCAGAGCAGACGTAAACTAAACTTTTATTTTGTAGCTCTAAAACGAGGCAGAACAACCCGTGCCTCTGGCTCGTACTTCTGTTAATTAGACTAACTCGTACAATGTGCCGTTTTAAAATAAGTAAGCACACTGCCTCCTAAGACATATATACATACACACACACACACACACACACACACACACACACACACACACACACACACACACACACACACACACACACACACACACACACACACACACACACACACGGTTCTACCCAACATTTCAGGTAAACATACAACAGGACAAAGGTGAAAAAGGTCAGCAGGGCACCCCAGGGAGTTGAACCCCGTCCCGCTAAAGCAGGAGTACCATACTACCAGCGCCTTTTGCATTTTGACACCATGTCCTTACCTGCATGTGAATCAGTGTTGATCCAGTAAAAGACAAGTCATTTTATGTTTAGTTGCGCTCGGGTGTTGCCTCTGAAAATAGCCGATCTACAAGCTCACAACGCGTCGCAGTGCGACGCGTTGTGAGCTTGTAGATCGGCTATTTTCAGCATGCAACCAGGTGTGAAATCACCCATTACGACACCATCAAGGCACCGCCGAAATATATTTTAGTCGACTAAATCAAGTGTAGATTTATTCGACTATAATCTTATATTTAGTCTACTAAAACTAGACAAAAACATTTCAGATGACTAAAATATGGAATTCTATTCAAAAGACTGTGACTAAAACTAAATCAAAATTTGCTGTCAAAATCAACACTGATGTGAATACAGTTTGTACATCACAGATCAACAGAACATGAAGAAAAGAACCATCACAGCTCTCCTTCAGTGTTTACTGATCAACCTGTAATCAAAGTATACAATAACACTGTGATTCTCACTTTGTGTTAATATAGCATCAAAATCTGTGTAGCCACTTCAAACCTGTATACATCAACCGTTTGAAAATAGCAGATCTACAAGATCAGCAATTGACATGATCTGTAGATCTTTTAGAAAGTGATACATACATTCCATGTATTGCATAGTAAGCCCTCCTGTGTCAGTAAAATGTATCACAGCCTTCTAGGGCTATAAAGGTCCAATCCTTTAACTAAATGTCCATGTCATTACAGTTCTCAGAAAGCGTCCATACTCACTCAGAAACGTGTTGAAATGTCTCACACACTCTCTTCTCCTCCAGGCTAGTGTGTTAGTTGACCAGCCACAGCCATATTGTATTGTTGTATTGTTATTAATGTCAGCTGGCTATGGTAGAAATACTCCAAACACACAAACATGCTGATATATCCACACTGATATTTTTCCCTGGCTCTTAATTTGGTGACAACATTTACCATTTGATTGAATTTATAAACATCTTTGTTTTCACCTGTTCTCCTTCTCCTCTCAAAACCTGCTAGGTTGACTAGAGTTGATTGACACCTGGCTGTCCAATGACATCACTTCCATGAGCTTGGTATAAATGTAACATATATCTGACCAAGTAGCTGCATGTCTGCTCCCTAGTGGTTCTCAAACTTTTTCATGTCAAGTCATCCCAAATTGATTCTTATTAGCCCGCGAACCACCATTTGAAAAGATATGCCAGGGACCCCCATAAGAGAAGATTAAGAGAACCAAATGGACCCGTTATGGTCCATTTGGTTCCATTTGTACACTCTCAGAGTTACAGACCCATAAGGGTCCATTTGGTTCCTAACTATCAACTAAATTAACACTGGGTCAAATACATATTATTTTGGGGGTCCTTGACATTAAACAGTATGAGAATCACTGCCCTATATACTTCCTCAGACGGTGGGTCATATTTTAATGCTCATTTCCCCACGTCCACATGATGTGCGTGATCCCCATGTCGGTGACCCCAGTGACCTTGAACTTGGGCTGACCACACAGCAAAGTCAAAACACTGCATGCTGCTTTGGTCTACCTGCACTATATCCTCTCTGTCGGGGTGGAATATGTTCAAAACTATTACTTTTCAGGATTCAAATTCAAAAACATCAAAAGTAGCGGATCTACAAGCTCAAAAAGCGTCGCTTCGCACCGTGTTTTGAGCTTGAAGGATTAGAGTCACCGTCTGAATATTTTTTTTTCTGCCTTATTTGACAGTGACAGCAGTAGAGAGAAAGGAATGGCAGGAGAGAGTTAGAGAATTAGTCTGTCATGCAGCAACTTCAGAGAAAATCAGCAGAGAAAATGTTACATTGATATGGTACATATTCAAGCAGGTCTGTTACGACAGCACAATAGTTTTAGTAGGAGTGAGCTTTATTCTTTATTTTCTAAATATTTTCAGTGGGTGTATCTGTAGATTCAGTCATTCTGTCAGGGGGAGCGGCGTTTGCTGTGGATTTTCATCTTTTCACCTGCCAGCTCTTCCTTAAACCTCAAATGTCCTGCATGTTGAATCTTTAGTTTTGGTCTTTGTAAGGCGAGGAGCCTAATACATTTACATATTACACAAAGTGATTACATTTTTTTCATTACGCAATGAGTATTTTACATCAGTTAGTAATAATGAGTATTTTACATCAGTTAGTAGTAATGAGTATTTTACATAAGTAAGTTTAATGATGACAGCTGTCTTATTTTGGGAATCACATGATTGGTGACGCATTTGATTTTGATTCATTTCATTAGTTTCATGGCTGTTTTAGTTTTATATTGAGGCATTTAACTTTTTCTTAGTTTTTTTGAGTCACTTGAGTTTTTGTTTATGCCACGCTGGCATAGAAGATGTGAGTCAGAAGGAAATACTTAACCTTTTAGAATATAGATAGTGTAAATGTTCCCAACAGTGGTCTTGATCCACAATCTACTTAGTTAAGACATTTTATGGTGATAAATTAGTCTGCAGTTGTAGCATGCAGAGGTCTGAAATGAATTGCGATGCAGTCTTTGAACTGACCGTTTCATCGTATCCACAACGTCGCCTGGACAAGAGAAAAATAAATCTAAAAGCTTTCAGTTTCAATCAAAAATCAACCATAATTGAACGTGTTATGTCCATATCCTCATTCTGGCATGCTCTTCAGTGAAAGATTAGAGCCAGTGCAAACTTCAACAAAACATCTTATAGACTGAGGTTTGAACTCTCAACCTCAGTATTGTACTGCTAGCTTCCACAGCAGTGTGGATAACGGTAAAATAACCCCACAAAGCTCATTTGTCAGCTTCAATTTGATTATTTTCCTGTTCCAATTTTGTCTGCTCTTTTTTTCACTTTTAATTTAACTTGTTTATCATGTATCCTTTATGAGTACCTGTTGAGAAACAGGAGGAGAGTATTGTACTGCTAGCTTCCACAGCAGTGTGGATAACGATAAAATAAGATAAGATAGTAAGGTAAAATATGGTGAGAGAGAGAACTGATCAATCATCATGACCTGGATTTAAACCGGCAAAAGAAGAAAAGAAAGCACACACATCCACAATATAAATTGCCAGATGGACAGAAGGAGAATACTATTACTACAGAATATGAATACTAGAGAACTATAGTTCTGTTCACCTCTGGATTCAAACTAGTCAATGATTCAAACCCTCCACCTTCAATGCCCTGCAACAATTACAGAGAAGCCGTTTTACCATTTGCGGTAATCAGAGACAAATTTTGCATTCATTCAGCCTTTATTTAGTTCCAGAGAACGGATGTGTGTGCGTGCACTCAGACACATAACTAAAATGTGACAGAAATCTTTGTTTGTTTCCAACTTTGACAGTGTAACATCAGAGCTGATCAAACTTGACATGATCAGAGTTCAAATGCAACTTGACATAAGTTCAAAAGTTTCTAGTTGTCAATTATTGACAATAACTGTTTTTACATGCATGGTATTAAATTTGTCTCCACTAGGCTATATGGAACAACTTACACACCTTTCACAGTGACAATAAGAATATTTCAACCCATATGAACCCTGGGGTCCATATTTTGGGCATGTCAAAAAAATAAAAATAATTGCAAAAATAGCCAAACTACAACTAATTGAAGACCGCTGCAAGTATAATTGAAGACTGGAGCCGCTGTAAACAAACCCATATGATGTAATAGATAACTGTTGGTGTAGAATCATGTTCATAGAGCAACGACCAATAGGGAAACTCCAACACACAGCTGACTAATCATCATTCAGTGACTCAGTCAGTCAGAGATCTAGCCAAAAATGTTTACTCTTCACTGGGCCAGAAAAAGCAATCCCAATACTTGAAGAGTTCACTTCCTCTGGAGCAGTGTTCAGTGTTGACAGTTTGATAGTTTAGTCTTAGTCTAGTCTCAGTCGACTAAATATCAAAATCTTAGTCTTAAGTCTTAGTCAACAAAATTAAAATAACACTGCCAGTGTTCATTTTGACAGCAAATTCTGATTTAGTCTTAGTCTTAGAATAACACACCATTTAGTTTTAGTGCTATTTTAGTCATCTGAAATGATTTAGTCTTAGTCTAGTCTTAAGACAAAATCTTAGTCTTTTAGTCTTAGTCAACAAAATTAACACTGCTCTGGAGATCCAAGGTTTTCATATGACAGCACAGATATCAATGCGAGATCAATACTTAGTTGTTATTCTTAGTTACATATGTATTAATTAAAGGGTCTCGTTAAAAGGTTGTGCAATGTTTTAAGTTGTCAGCTTTTCAAATGGCAACAAACATTAAAAAAAACAAGTTTGATATATCAAAGGACTGAAAGGAACCTATAAAATACAGGTCAAAATAGCATTTTAAACGCAGTTTAAAAGATTGAAAAGAAAATATTAAGAATGCTGGATTTATTTTAAATACAATAAAAGTATTGCTAGAAAAATCAGAAGAGATTTTCTTTCCTCTAAATCAGTGGTTCTCAACCTTTTCGGACTCAGGGCCCACTTGGGAATCTGAAGTGTTTTGCGGCGTGGACAGGTGGGTCTGCATGCATTTTCAAAGCATGTTTATTTTAATGATCAACCAAA
This sequence comes from Gymnoscopelus microlampas, assembly GCF_963454915.1. Taxonomy (NCBI): domain Eukaryota; kingdom Metazoa; phylum Chordata; class Actinopteri; order Myctophiformes; family Myctophidae; genus Gymnoscopelus; species Gymnoscopelus microlampas. Next base: position 33,064,217 of record NC_139961.1, read on the forward strand.
TCTATTTTGTTTCGGCTTGGATCAATGGAACTAACATAGTATACTTTTAAGTTCATATTTATTGGTATAACAAAGAAAACTATTTTTTCAAGGTTTGAAAGAAAAAATACCATGAGTTTTTTATATTTATATATCTTTTTTTATATTAATGTTATATTATCTTAAAATCTTAGTGTTTTGCCAATTTCCATCCTCACCCCACCTGTGGGCCCTGGCCGGTTGAGAACCACTGCTCTAAATCACCCATTACAGCTGTATCCACAACATACCCACATACAGTACATGGCATGGTTTCTGTGTACAGCGTCATACTACCAGTTTACCGTTTTCTTTCCACACCCAACCTCCTGGCACATCTACACAGACATGAAATATTCAAAAACAAAAACATTTTGTTTCAACCACACGATTAATGTCTGTTTAAGGCAGTGGTTCTCAACCTTTTCAGGCCGCGACCCCCCAAAATAATCATATTTGAACTGGGGACCTCCCATCCTGATAAGCACTTGGAATGTAGGCGTTGCAGCATTACATTAAGTTTGACTCTGTTCCAAGGATATTGTGAAATATTGTGAAATTGTGAAAATAGACGATCTACAAGCTCACAACGCCAAGCGTTGCGAGACGTAAGCTTGTAGATCTGCTTTTAATTTTTTTGCCTCTTTCTTATATTATCTGAATTATTTTTTACCAGTTTTAGAATAGTTTGTTGATTAACTTTGATGCAGTAATGGTCTTTTTTTATTTTTAGGTATTTAAAAAGGTATTAAAAGTCCGTAAATTGTCACTTCACTGTCATCTGGGGACCCCCCAAAAATCATGAGGGGACCCTCCTGGGAGTCCCAACCCACAGGTTGAGAACCACTGGTTTAAGGCACTTGTGGTCATTCAAGTAATAACACGCCCGATACACAAACGTGCGTCAGTAACAACTGGACATAAATCCACATATATGTACACAAACTCACCAGCACACATCTACGTATAGATCCACAATTCCTTGGAGACCGACACCGGCCTCATTAAAGTTGCTGAAAGTGATATTTTGTGATAAAAAACAAATCATTTGTTTTTGTTTTGCTAAAAAGTTAAAGCTCTATATTCTGACAGTTATTATTGCTACAGTGTTTGTTACAGGGGTCTCTGCATCTCCCCAGCTCTTTAGTAAACTAAATATAACATTTCAGGTTGGGATAGCAATTTTATCCAATCAGAAGCGAGAACCTCACAAAGCTAATTTGTCAGCTTCAATTTTATAATGTTACTGTTCCAATTTTGTCTGCTCTTTGTTTATCATGTACCCTGTTCTCTCTCCTGATTGGATAACATTGGTATTTGTTGCTTATTAAAGAGCTGGAGAGCCGTTTCTGAACTACAAGAATATAGAGCTATTGAACACTTATTTTAACAAAAATAAATATGACTTACATCATCACTTTAGACGATGTAAGTATCTGCTCTCCAAACCGATTTACAACTGTAAAACATGACATGCGGTGTCATGTTATCATTATCTCCACCAGGCCAAAGGCAGGGCCAGGGATTATGTTTTTGCCCCAGTGTATGTGTGTATGTGTGTGTGTGTGTGTGTGTGTGTGTGTGTGTGTGTGTGTGTGTGTGTGTGTGTGTGTGTGTGTGTGTGTGTGTGTGTGTGTGTGTGTGTGTGTGTGTGTGTCTCGGTGGCTAATCTCGCGAACAACACCACCGATCAGCATCAGATTTTTTGTACATGCTGCCAGTAGGCCAAGGAACTAAATCATGGTGGCGCTATAAGTCTTGAATCGTAGATCATAGACTCAAAAACATGATTTTGTTCAAATTAAAAAATAATAACCTTGCTCTGTACAAACATAATTGACAAAAGGCCTTGTTTATCATACTCTGTCCCCACGTTGCCAAGTGCCGTTTCATACACGCACTCAACCTCAAAACGATGTCATCACATGCACCACACACAGACATAATGATGGAGGGAGGAAGGGTGTATCACCTTTCTAGAATTATTGTTACTTTTTCAGTGAGCGAAAGAGAACTATTTGGACCCACCCAGTCTACAGTAAGACTGAAAAACTATGGTCGGATTTTGATATTTTCGTTCTATCAAATAATGTAACTCTTGTCTAAATCAAAGTAATACATGGTCACAATGTGGTCATCATCTGTTCAACTATCATATTTAGTAGGCACTGATTTGAGAATCATGTGTCTGGTTTTGGCAACATCACACCTGAGAGTGGAAATTGGTTCTTGAATTGCTCTCGCTTCAGAGAAGGTTGAATTTACAAGCAGTCTGGTCTCACGTAGCCAGACGATCAGAGATCTCCATCTACTGAAAATGTTTTAATGTAAGGACTTGTGGAGAACTGTGAGGAAAACCAACACATCTACGGCCACTGCTTTGAAAACCAACCCTGATACCCTCCCAATATGAAGGACCGGCCTTAAGTCTTTGCATTGGTACTGCAATGCTGTTATTTTATTCCAAGACTCTACCTTCATGACCCTCGACCTCCATTAATCCTGACTCTTTATCGTCAGGATTCCAACAGCACTTTCTCAACACTACATCTTTCTTTGGCTTCTGCTACCAGTTACCTTGAACCAAACTTCAAACAACACGGGTTAGATATCTCGGTTTAAGTCTGGTCCTGGTCTTAGACAACAAGTATTTTTCATGTTACATTTCCAAATAGTTTCCATCCAGATTTAGGACGTTCATTCATTTAGATGTCAGACGTATCGGAGAGAGATCTGTGATCATCTGGCTGAGTACAAGCAGCCAAGCTCGACATTAAGTGAATAGATGAAGAAAATATTCAGACAATTTTTAACTGAATTTGTTTGTATGAAATATATGGCGCTGTGTGTTGCCCATCCGAGTTCTGGTCCAAGCGCTGGTCCCACCCATGGCATCTCTCTGCTGTGATGACATCAATATCTAAAGAATTGATTCAATTTTCAAAGTTTTTTATTTTATGTTTTAAAAAAGGCGCATATTACTGAAATCCTTACTTGAATTTTTTCCTTCAATCTTTTTTTTTCTTTTTTTCTCCCAGACGCGACCGATGCAGAAGCTTTCCAGATCAATGCTGGGAGACCCGACTCCTCTTGGGTCCCAACCCACAATTTGGGGAAATCAGCACAAGAAAGGAGCGAGGGGGGGGGGGGTCACACTCCAGAGGTCAAAGATCAGAGTTTCTAAAGTTCAAGGCCTCGTCGCTGCTGCTGCTGCTGCTGTCCCCGGAGGCGTGGCATAAACCTCGATGTGGGAGGAGCTTGCATGTCTGTCAGGAGTTAAACTCCTCCCCCGCTTCCTGGTTGTCGACGTGGTGGTAACCACGGCTGCCAAGGGGCTCCACCTGCCGGTGGAGTAGGATGAAGAGGAGGACGACGAGGAGGAAGAGGATGCAGCCCGACACCGCTAGACCAATGATCACCTCTGAGAGACAGAGAGAGGGAGACAGAGAGAGGGGGAGACAGAGCAGAGAGAGACAGACGCAAGATAACATAAGTTTGATCAACTTTTTCTTTTTTTTCTCCACACATTAATGCCCTACTTTGTCATACAAGACAAAGTCACATGAAAGGAGTGAAAATTGGCAATGTACAAGTTCACAATGTGTCTCATCACAACGCATTGTGAACTCATAGATCTGCTATTTTACCTACAGTATGTGTGGCAGTATAGGGTACATTATCATGGTTCATGTATTTGTCATTTACATGCTTGCACTTGAAACAAAAATGATTTTGTGATAAAATGGTAAAAAAAAAATCTACTCGGTCTGTGTCTCAGAGGAGGGCTGTGAACAGTTCAGAGTCCTGTCTACCAGTGACATCATCAATGGGGAATCCAAGCTAATAGAAACTGCAGGCTTTCTATTCCTGGAAAGTTGCAATGCAATAAAAGAAGCCATTGTTCTCGTGTTATTAATACAAATCTAAATAAAAAAAATTAAATCTTGTTGCAAAAAAAAAATCATGCCCAACGATGATGTCCTGGTAGACGGGTTTCTGGACTGTCCACAGCCCTCCTATGAGACACAGACCAAGTAGAAAAAAATGGCACCATTTTATCATGAGTATTAGTGAGGACCAATTATATGAAGACAGGTTGAAAATCGGTTTAGTCGTCCTTTAAGTGCAGTGTATTAAAACCGAACAGCATATTAAAAACAGTGGCATCCAGCATTTATCAAAACAAGATAACATGGCATTATCTATTCTACTGTATAGTATTACTGTCAATGTACGGTAACTAATAAAATCTCAAGATGTCTATGAAGGTTTTGCCAACAATGGGATTGGCATAATTTCTTCCATATCCTCACCAGCCAGAGCCTACTTTTGTTTTTTGTTGTTTTTATAGCCTGGAATCCAGACTGATTCACTCCATTCAGCGGATTGTCTGGATTCCATGTTTTTGTTTTATGTAAATGTTTTACTGTACTGTAGCACTTTGAGATTTGCTTCAAATATAAAGTGCACTATAAATGAAATGTATTATTATTATTATTATTATTATTATTATAGCAATTGGTCATGCCATGGTGTAAAATGAGCTAACCCTGAATAAGAGCACGAATGCACTGAACAAAGCATTGCTGCCAAGTTGAACCACTAGCGACCCCTTTTGGAATTACTGCACATTACAGCCACTGTTTCTCAATGGAAAGCCTCAATGCCAATTTATCAAGTCAAATTATGTTTTATCATCTTGGGTAAACTGTCTGCTTTTCTAAGTTAAGGTGTATCTGCCATCTAGCACCCCTAGTTCTGCCAGCTATTGAGAAACAATAAAAAAAAAAAAACAGATACAAATGCAACAGAGAGAAAGACTATACCCTTATCTGTTTGAGTGATCTCATCTGTATGTGCTGCTACTGTAGATTCAAGGTGATTAACTGTCACGTAAATATACAATACAGCTGATAGAAACGTTGCAAGCAGTGAAATTCTTGTGCTCCAACTTTGAAAGAGATAGAGATTGTGTGTGTGTGTAGTTGCTAGGGCTGGGAGTTTAGGCATGTACAGTTGGAAATGACAGCGGTTAATCGTAACATTACATCATACTTAAAGAAATAACTTTGCAGTGCACACCATGAGCCTTGGACACACCAAATGCATCACTGAGTTGTACTTATGTGTTGTGCAACTGCCATGGATACTTGAAGCTAGCCGTCTCACTACAGACAGAGCCTACAATGCGAACAGCAGTCTGATAAAAATTAAGCAAGCAGTGATCTGTCTTTCAGGAAATGTTTTCTACTGCCTTGTGGTTTTCTACCGTAGTTGTCTCTTTATCAGCTATGGTTGCAGAGCAAGGCTTTTCCTTTATGTAAAAACCAAGCCATTAAAAAGGAAAGTGAAACTTAAGAGGGGTTTGTATGTAGAATACAAATCAGCCGTTCCTCCTTATTGTGCCCTTTGTTTTGAAGTTAATTTAATAGATTTTGTGGCAGCTTTCTATCCAGCAGAAATATGGCTCCAGGACAAGTAGACTGGCTCAACAGCCATCAGCTATTTTCATGTACACAACACACTCCCATCCCTAGTGTGTGTGTTTCTCACCATTGTCTCCAATAAAGTTGGAAGGTACTTGGCACTCCTTGGCCCAGTCGTCCGGTATGAAGGAACGTGTAATTCTGACAAAGTCCTCCAGGGGACAGTCAGCGTCGCAGCCTGGGAGAGCCAGCGGGTAGGCAGCCGCTTTGCTGTCATTACGATAGAACATGGACACCGACGCATTGCTGGTAGAACAAGGCAGAAACAGAGAGTCCAACAGGCGGGTATAATGAGTCAAATGAATGGAGAACAAATCATCTTAACGCCTATAAATGCATGTTTCCTGTGAGCTTGAATGATTCCCTGCGTGCAGATAGACGTGTTCTTGTCAGTGTGTCAAATCTATATCTATGTGGGTCTGCATTTGTGCATTATTCTGTGCTGTATTATCATGTACAGTACGGTATGTTTGTATTTCCACACCTAGTGTCCAATAAAAATGAGGGTTAAAAGAACCATATACTTTGTTGTTCAACAAACAGTGGAAATAGCCCATCTACAAGCTCACAATGTGTCGCATTGCGATGCGTGTGAGATTGTCAGCATTTTTTTTTGCTTTGACTATTCTTGACAATATAATGACATGCCAAAATAGGGATGCCAGGTTTAAAGTGGTTAACATTTGACTGTTTATGTGCGTGGTTGTGTGCATGTTAGGCCTGACCTCGACTATTTGAATAGTCGGCTAATCAGTCAAGGGGTGTCTGAGTCGACTACCACTCTCTTAGTCAAATTATGATTATTATTTTTTATTATTCGACTGAGAGATTGGCCTAGTTTGTTATATTAATTAACTAATAGTTTACCAAAATACATCATGATTTATTGGGAGAAACCAAGCAGCAAGTACTGTATATGTTATATAATCAGACATTAAGCACCCCTACAGCCCAAATGGAATGTTCCTCCATTGCATAACATCTTTTTTGTATGATTCGACTGAGATATTGGCAGTTGAATCAAACTGATCCGACTGCCAATCTCAGTCGAATCATGCCACAAAATGCTTTTATTTTTATTTTTTTGGTGTTGCATTAGTCGACTATTAGTCGACTATAGGCAACTATTGGCCAATCAGATTCGACTATAGAAACCCTTAGTCGGGGACAGGCCTAGTGCATGTACAGTATTTTGTGGTGTACTGTATGTGTGTGTGTATGTTACCCATTGTCATCCCTGTAGAGCTCAATAATGTGACAGGAGGCGTACGGCGGTTGTCTGCCATTGAACACACTCAGACTGGCCTGGAGGGCTGCTACTGTGGTGTCGTGCTGAGAAGCATACAGTTCAGTACAGTACGTTAGTCAAATTACACCACTGCAGTTCCACATTTTGATTAGATTATACTTACTTGACATTAGGTTCTAAAAGGAAACACATGACATAGACATGCTTCTCAAAAAGGAAGAACATCAAGGATCCTGCCTTGGTCTCGGACAAACAAAACAAAGAATAGGCATTATATAAAAAGTTGATAGACAATAGAAATGAATAACTGTTTGTAGCATAAATTAAATTAATTTTAACATATGACCATGCTATTCTGTAACCTTTTCTAAAAGCCATGATTTGACCTTTTTCTTAAAAAGATGTTGACTGCTAATGCTCTTCATTGTCTGGGGTTTGCTGCTCCACCATATCTAAAGGAGCGTCCAGGATGCAGATACAGTTAGTTTTAGTTTCTATTTAGTTTTTCAGTTTAGTGTTTGATTTCAGTTTGTTTTTAGTTTGTTTTATGAGAGCATAGGTAGTGTTATTTTTAGGAATTGTCTAGTTTTTATTTTGGTTTTAGTCTAGTTTTAGTTTTTCAGGTAATATGAGGAAAGCCTCGATTTACAGGAGCTGAAAAAGGTAGGATGAAAGAATGACTGACATGATGGTGGAAAACCTAAATGAAGATAATTTTACATGCAATTCTATTTAGTTTTACTTTTAGTTCGACTTAGTTTTGCATTGTTTATTTTAGTGTCAGTCTATAAAAGGTCTATAATAACCCTGGTTACTGTACAAGCCCATATGCAACTAGCTGTTGTATCTGTAGGTGTAGTAATAATACAGCTACTGCATCATGATTACCGTTATTACAGGATTACAGAATCCTATTCAGATTATTGTCTTCAATAGCTATAGTAACAGTAGTACCATAATCATCATCATCACTATAATCTCACCGCAGAGAGCATCATCATCTTGAGACGCTGTTTTGAGTCTGGGGCAGCCATCTTGGAGAGGTTTTTCACTATCTCTCCTAACAGGACACCTTAGAGAGAGAGAGAGACGGTAAAGAGGAACAGAGACAGACAGAAAATAAGAGATGGTCATAGAAAGACAAATACAACAAACCCCGAGTTGTTTGGGTAACAGGTGACAGATTCCATACAAGGAACTTTGGTCAATGCCTGATTTATACTTGGTTGCGTGTACGCACCAAAAATAGCAGATGCAATTCTATTTAGTTTTAATAGAATTGCTCACATCGCTCACATCGTGCCATGTTGCGACATGTTATTTTCTGTGCAGGACACATCTGAGCGCAACTAAGTATAACTCAAGCTTAAAGTTGCCGTGACAGACCAACATATGATTCTTTTTATTGATATATTTTTTAATCCGACAACTTTGCAACCCTTTTTCACCCGGTGGCAATTATCTAAGTGATCCTGGGCGCTACACTCCCCCCGCCAGCCTAGGGAGCCCAGAGCCGAGCTCATGCCTCCTTCAATGCATGAGAGCCAACTGACCTTCTTGTCACCTGACAGGGGAGAGTTTCAACATATGATTCTTAATGCAGTCACCACAGTACATAAGGCCATACATGATTCATATCAGTGCCTTGTACATTGCAGATCATGCATTCAGAAAAACTGCACATACCGTATGACTCGTGGTTGTGATTTTTCGATAGTAGGTGTCATTAACAGAATGAATGAGGATCGCAGTGTAGGAGTGAGTACAGATATAAACATGACCCACATCAGTTCAGCTCAAACCAGTGTTTTGACATGAGTAGGCTTTCTTATGCCAGTGGGTGGCTAGGTTTGTCAATAAATCTGACGGGTGGATTTCACACATTTTAACACATGTTCAGTCCTCTGTATAGGTGTGTGTGTGTGGGTTACCTATAGCCTGTATATGATGTGCAAAACTGCCTGGTGGTACTTGGAGGCCCCTCCAGTATTTGTAGTGTTTTTCATGTGTTTAATGTTTCCCAGTCCTAACCTGCAGTGCGACACATTGATTCCACAGATACCACAGACCAATTTTGACAAAAGAAAGGGGCCTTTCGAATCCACTGTGGTGCATCCGGCTTTGTAAAGCGTCTCTATATGAACACAATTGGCCCGTGTTCAGGGAAGGGAAGCCGGGCGGGGAGGGTGATATTTGTCACTACACATAGGGGTACTCAGCAGGGAGTGTTCGGCGGGAGGAGCAGGACATAGACTCTACGTCCTCCCGGTAGGGGCTCCTCACAGGCAGGTGAGCCAGTAGGGTACAACAGCAGTGACAACACATGAATGTGTGTGGGGAGGAATGAATTGTCATAACGATTAAATTGGGGAGAAAATCGGTGAAAAGGGTATATTTTGAGGGCGGAGTTCAAAATGTCAAGCTCCTCTTGAAATAGTATTAGGCTTAAAATGCCCTATGATCCCATCGCCTGTAGGGACAGTGACTGGCTAGATGGTTGTCAAATGTAGTCTCTGATGTTTTGGATTACTTACATACTTTGCTGTGCTCGGTTTCACTTCCATTTACTACACCATTGTGAGACTCAGCCTAGTCTGTCTGGTGGCCATAGTGACCTGACGTTCGATTTAAAACCACAACCTTAAACTCATCATGGTGAGAGAGAATGAGCGGTGGAAAAATACAAAAAGCGGGAAGTAAAACTGGCAGACCACATGAACCACATGAACTCTAGCATCCCTATTTTGGGCATGTCATAACAGGTGAACATTCTGCAAAAATAGCAGATCTACAAGCTCACAACACGTCAGAACGCAACACTTTGTGAGCTCGTAGATTCGCTATTTTTTGATTTGAGGTGGAGGGGGAAAAGGGAGGGGACCACGTATATAGACCCCTGGGGGACCAGGTCAACTAAGTTTATAGGTTTTAAGTGGTTAATGAGGTGCATTTACTGTAGATGTTCCACACACAGCCTGCAGTGACCTACCTCCCTGCAGCCTGCTCTTCTCTTGTGCTTTGTAGACTCCAAACATGACCTGATGAAATGGGGAAACATATTCTCGCGTTACCATCTTAGCCTCACTTTTTAAAAAGACAAGTGGAAAAAATAAATACAAAACACACTCAGTGTATGAATAACTGTGTCGGTAACTAAGACTGGGCATTAGTAAGTACTGGGAGCTGACGGTAGGTGTTGCGCTTCACCTCAGCAATCCATCTCCCAGGGGTCTAGTGCATTGATAGACACACTCGTTGCTCGGCTGATACCAACAATAAACCACTCCGAACTACTTACTTATTTACTAATTTATCACACATCATAGTAGAATAAAATATGTATTTGGCCGCAGACACCCATTTGAAAAGATGTTATGCCGGAGACCGCCATAAGAGAATATTTTTCAAAAATTGCAGATACTTTTGAACAGCCGGAAAAAATGAAATAGAGCTTAAGTGTTTAAACTGTTTATTTTGCTGGGGAACCCCCTCAAGGACCCCCAGACCCCACTTTGAGAACCATGTGATGGCCTACGTGATGACCTCTGTGAACTCTCGTATCCTTACCTGAAAGCCAAAGTCTTTCAGTATCCTCAACGTCTCCATGACATCAGGAGTCACCCAATCAGGAGCCGTCAGGTTGTGACGCGACTGCGCGCGCGCACACACACACACACACACACACACGAAAGTTAGAATTATTCAAAAAGTTAAAAGAAAACTCACAACGTGTAAATTCTTAGATATTTTTTTTCTTCTTCTTTTTCTTTTTTCTTAAAATGTTACGATGCGATCAATCTGGGAACTCATTTTGTGATTTTTTTTTTTTTTTTTTCAATATCTGTCTTGGAAGATGAACATATTATGTTGAACCTTTACAGAACGTTCTCGGTTTACTTTCACCTCAAATGATGTTCTCATGCGATGTTGCTAAATTCCTCTGCCTTGGCCCTAGACAGAAAGTCTGCCTTCCTCCATATAACACCTGGTAGGTATCTGTACAACTTCAACTGGATGAAACTAGCTGTTTGGATCTAAACCAGGGGATCTGTAACCTTTGTCATTACAACCATTTGAGAGATGAGTATTATATTGTGTTTGAATGTAAGCATAAGGAATTATAGAGACATGTATTTATTTGTTCTTATTCAGATCAAGCGTAGATAGACAGGAAACCATAGGCAAAAAGGAGGTTGGATTCAAAGTCGGGTCCTCGCACTCACAAGGAGTATGATCTGTGCACTAACTGGCTGAGCCACCTGGCACCCTATGTAATATGTTTTAACATGCTGTTGCCGTCTCTGGGCAGAATGCTTAATGCATATTATTTAGTAGGCAGTAAATGCGGCGAAACACACCCACCGAGAGCAAGCAGGTCTACTAACTAACATTAACACTTGCATAAAAGAAAACACAAAATCAGGTCAGGCTGGTCTGACCTGAACACACATGATCTGATCAGGTGGGTCTATGTTAACAAAAAACATCAACCTTGGGCCCAAGCTTTCACCCAGCTCTGGGTGACATATCCTGGCTGGGGTTCTATTTTTGATTTAACTGTGTGCTACTTAAAACCCCTAAATACTTCATTGTACATCAATAGCGAAAATGGCTATATTTGCTATTGATGAATTTATGTACAAGCTCACAATGCGTCGTAGAATGGCTTTTCCCACCAATTTATTGTCCATTTTCACCTATTATGACATGCCCAGAATAAGAATGCCAGGATTTATGTGGCTAAGTACTTAAGCATGGTTAATAACAAATATAAACCATAAAGGGTTTTTCCCCACTACAGTGTTGAGTTCCCTTCCACTTGGAAACTTATACCCAGGCGATTTACTGTAGGCACAGTAAGGCTCAGGTAAGGCTCACGCCTTACCTGAGTGAAGCGGTGCCTTCCTTCAGCCATGGGCAGATGTTTGTGTATTTGATATAAAGGCTATCACCTCTTGACTCAGGGCCGATAGACAGCCTCTATACATCCTGCATGTTGCCTCTGACGGCTGTCTGGTGAATGTCTCAAGACTTTTATGAGTGTCTGTGTGTATTCTCTGATCTTTTGTGATTAGGTGTGTGTCTGGCTGTCTACCCATTCAGAAACTAACAGAAACTAACCCTAACTAAAAAAAAACGACTTTTCTGTCCAGGTGGAAGAACAACGCACCACCACCTGCAGTACCGCATTGGGGGAAAAAGAAGAGGCACCTGTTGCTGGTTCATAATTCCATGGAATTATGACAGCGTCTGCCTTTTTCCTACCAGGATCTGACACTTTTGGCATGAAATAACTTTTAAAGGGTCCATCCATGTGATTTGTATGGGATTGTAATCGCTGAAATTTAACAACATGCTTGGTTCATCAATAACATCAAACAGAGGATGGCCTAGATCAGGAATAAACTCCCCACAATAATAGAGTAGCCTACTGGACTGGACAGCTGTCCTGCGAACACTAACCATCCTCCAACATCCTGCTGTGTGGAGAGACTTTTCTCCGCAACAAACAGAATACAGAAAGCGTCTGAGAGAGATCACCTTGACTTGATACTTTTCTCATTTGAAAAAGAACTAGAGGCTATTTGGATTGTATTAGCCTGTTATTATTTTAGTGTTTTTTTTTGTCTTGCGTTGCCCTGTGTAATTTGTATTGCCTGTTATGTTGATTCATCTTGTAACGTAAGTCATATCAAAGTAGGGTGACGCCGGTGACCAATGACCATGTATTCATCGCAAAGCCTATTGTAATTTCTAAGCAAAAAGGTGTAAAAACATAAATAAATAATAGACCGGCTATTATTATTTCAGGTTATTTCAAGAAGTTATTCAACTCTCTCCAACTGTCTTTCAATCGCACATCATTTGCGGCATGCGCGACTGACAGATTGCACTACCTGCCCCCCATGGTAGGCCCCCTAAGGGGGGCTCCATGGGGGGCCTACCATGACATTTCCAGGCCTCCCCCACAAAGACATTGTGCGTTTGCCACTGCTTATACCCCTACGAACAATGAACTCATTAAGGAAGTATGCTGGAACAACATTCTCTGGATTTTACACTGACATGTAACCAATGTGGTGTCATTACACTAACGGCTATATAGTATATATAATATATTGGCCAGTGTTCACTCATGGAGAGATAGACAGTGTTTGATTAGATTAGCATGTTATTTAGATTTTAGATAGATGCTAGGTTCACTTTTTACCTGGTATCATATAGTTTGTGTAGATTATTTTGAAAGTATATTGTTAAGACTGATCTTGGTTTACCTGTGTTTAACTTTCTTATTGTGAAGTCCCTCTGAATAAGAGTGTCTTCTAAATGCCTAATGTGTAAATGTTTAATTGTAGATAGTGTTCATCAAGGTAAAGAATATGTATTGATAAAGTTTAACAATGGCTATAAGGTCATTGGAGTACCACTTCAAAAGACAAACTCTTCAGAATCATACGATTTCTAAAAATATATAAAACATATAAAACACAAAATCCATTCCATATAGATCCCAATGCTATGTTGACTCTCTCAGTGCCACACAACGAGATATCCCAAGTTTTTTCTGAATGCCCTCAGTGCCAAGAATGAAAAATCCAGAGTTTTTATTTTATTTATTTATTTTATTTTTTTGGAAAAAAATGTTCAGAGCCCAAGATATCATTATCTGAAGATTTGCAGCTCCATCCACTCCTTGTTTAACTTATAACTGAAAAAGGCTGTAAATTGCTGGCACAGTATGAACATATTTTTTTATTTCATTGGCAGTGAGAGAGTTAAGAGCAAGTAACTATTTCATCTAAATAATAATAATTTAAAAAGATACAGCTTATAGGACAGGATGGGTTCAATTCCATTTAAAACTGCAGGTGTGTACTGTAGGAAGCTAAATGTGATCCTCTGTGTCAAGATAAACTGTGCATTTATTTAAGGAACATTGAAGCAGTGAAACCTGATGAAAACCTTTTAAAGAAAGACGTTCAGTCGGTTTCTTTCACTTCCTTGTTTTGAAAGTGCTACGCTCCGGCTTTCATCAAGCAGATGTCTGGCAGTCTACAACTACAATATATGGTTGCCGTCTGGGCAAAACCTTCAATCTCCATATATATATAATATTTGTTAGTAATGTAAATATCCAATCTAAAATCTCACAATGCGTTAAGATGTGATGAATTGTGAGCTTGCAGATCTGCTATTTTCAACATTTAAGAAAATGTTTGCCTATAATGACATCATGCCAAAAAAGCAAATGGTTAAGTCTTTCTGTGGGTTTTATGACCAATTTAACCAAGGAAAAGTATTAACAAGTGCATGTCACTAAATAATAACATTGGATCGATTGGAACACAGGTTTTTTTAATAGATTTTCTGGAAAATAACTGTTTTGAATATACAAGGTTTCCACCGGACAGCAATTATATGTGCATGTCTTCACATACAGACACATTGTTGTACGTTTTGTGTGTCTCTCCAAGTGTGCGGTGCACAAATGTGTGTCCTCACCTCACAGAAGAGTGTGTCATACACACTCCACACTGACTCCACGGTAGCATTTTTCAGCCCTGTGTTATTCTTCACCATCTCTATGAAGTCCTGAGAAAAGGGACAATGTTAACTTAAACAGGATGCGAGCACCGCTCAAGTTTCTTATAGTCATTTGTTACCGTGTGCTCAGTCTAGAAAATTGACTAAGTAAAGTTTAAACTGACATCTGCATCTGGGTGTTTTGTGTGGACACACCAAGGAAAACACTGCCAACCATGAACCAGTACATACAGTCCTTTCCTTCCCTTCACTATCCCTATTTTACATTCTCAGAAACATCCAATAGGCACATCCAATATTTATTTTGTTGGCACAGGCAGCATACTGAGCAACGTATGTATGCTGCCCTTGCCATCTACTGTATACTGTACAAAAGTGCCTGAATGACAGTTCTGTGAGTGCTGGTAATCCCTCAGTGTAATAAGGACACCATACTGGGTAAAAAACAGCAACAACACACCAGTAGAAATATAGAAACCAAAGAGAACAGTAGTAATAAAGGCTTGTAACTTTTGCTTCAGCTCAAAGGCTGATCCTATCATTAAAAAAGAAAAAATAAATAGATTAAAGGGACATTTTCCATTGTCTTATAGTGTGTGTGTACAATCATTGGAGAGGAGAACCTTGTAGGTGTTGGTCATATTGAGGAACTCCTCACTGTGTTCCGTTTCATTCATCAGCTGCTTGTAGCGGGGACACTTTCCCATCGGGAAGGACAGCAACTGGAGAGAGACGATGAGAGACGCTTACAGATGATGACAGAGACAAATGGACAGAGAGACCCAGAGAGAGAGCTATACAGAGAGTAGTACCTTTAGCCAAAAGAAGTGATAGTCGAATATTTTCCAAATGTGTTTGCATACATACATCTGTAGAACATATCTTCACGGGTTACCATGCTGTGAATTAAGCAATAATAGACAAGAGGGAGTGCTATACCGTGTGATAGTCAGCTGACTGGTACACTAGAGTCGTAGCACAAGACCAAGTGCTGTAGTCACTCGTCGGGGGGGGGGGGGGGGGGGGAGCCCGGACAAGTTTTGTCAACGGGGGGGGGGGGGGGGTTCAGTACGGTGCCCACCGGACAGTTTGGGGGGGGGGGGGGGGGGGGGCGAGAAAAAAAGGACGCTCTGCTTCTAAATTCCGCCGATTTTCGCCGTTTTTTTTTCTCAGGCTGTTAGATAAAGCCCCCAAGGTTGGTGCCCTGTGCTGCTGCGCTGATTTTATCCGCCAGATTGGGACGTTCACGGCATATTTTGCACCATTACGGTGCGTTCATCATCGGTGACGAGTGCCTCTAACAGCCGCTGCTGGCTGCGTGCACGGCGAGGCAATGCGAGGCGACGCGAGTCATATCTCTACCCCTGTGCCTAATGGCTGTACATGGGGCCGACGGGTGCTTTAGAGTGATTGTGTGAGTGTGGCTTCAGGAAGTAAATTCCTAGCCTCGATCTCTAGGCTTTTAGTTTTTAGTTTTGCTAAAAAATAAAAGCTTGGAAATTCCTGTCCCAGCTGTTGGTGCGCAAAAGCGCCTCGCGTCGCCTGATGTGGTGCGCATTTTTTATTTTGGGTGCGCATGCGCACCTGCGCACCAGTTATGTGCACCCCTGGCTATATACATAGTATGCCGACCAAGATGATTCTTTTTTTAATCGTATACCCTCTACTAACCATTTCATTCGGTGGCCACGCGCGAGCTTATATACGTGGGAGGGAATAATATTGTATACCCTCCGAAAAAACCTAGAACACACCACTGGAAGAAAGGGAGTACCACTGCCTATCAAACTGTTAACGGCAGATCCGGTGCATCACAGAAGCTCTGATGAAGATGCACTCTTCATTGAAACTGTACATACTGCACCTTGTCCAATAGTATTGCCCTTCCTCAAGTGTATTATTGCAACTATACCACAGTTAATAATTGATATTTATCATTATAAAGCGATGGGAACTAAAACTGCTGTTACCACAGTTGGTGGCTGTTGCGAGGTTACAGTTAAGGTAAACAGCAAGGCGGATGTGTTTACTTTGGAGTGCTGTTATCTGGAGACATTGGCAGTGGCGCTCATTAGAAATCACTCTCAGCCAACTAATCGTGGTATAATTTACAATAATGAAAGATAGAACATTTGCAACACTATTGACAACACTATTGACAAAGTCAATACAGGCACACGCACACCCTACCCTCTCTTGGTCTTGTGGTACTGTGTGTACAGGTATTGGCTGCCACTTCAAGTCCGGATTGAAGACCTGGCCGCCGCTGGGCGGATACAGTCCTAGGAGATTATGATAATAAATATACAATTAAAAAGAGGCCTACAAAATGAGGATGTAACAGTGAGACAAACAAAGTTACAAAAGAAGAGATTGGCGAGGAGAGAGATGATGAAAGAAGTGATTAGGGTTCAGACCTGCCAGGTTGGACTCTGCGCTCATCAGGGTCCGATCGTAGTCTGTACTACGAACTGAAATCTGCGGAGGGAAACAATTCATTGGATGAGTTTTGAACTTTACAGATGCAACAAACTGTAGCACTCACTTCCTGTTACAGTCTGCACTACTGCTTGTACCCAGATTTTGAGAAAAAGGAAAAAGGAGATTATAAATATTATCTACAGCCACACACAAACAAAAGGATTTGCCATTGTTTGCATTTTCTCCAAAGTCATTCAAATGATACTGTAGATACCGGAATCATTTTTGTCAATGTTGGCTGAACATGATTGTGTGATTAATAAGTTATGGACATTGGAATTGTCTCTGTAAATCAACCTTTTCTCCAGGGGCTAGCTATTTCAAGCGTACAGCTGTCAAATAAATCTGCACTTTAAAATGCATTAAAATCCAATGACAATGTAACTTTGACAACAAAAGAAAACTGCTGGTATAAAAATACTGTTACTTAAGGCCAAACCCTAGGTAACCCTGTGTTTTGGTGCATTGCAGTGTCATGCTGGAGAGTGGAAACGAGACAATAGGAAAGGAAAGAAGACAACAGTGAGAAAGGACAAGTGCGTGTCATACCTCATGTCGATCGTAGGCTGCACTGAGGAAACCATTGTAGCGCGTTCGGAGAAACTGGCCGAGATCTAAGTGCTGCCTCATCCCCTCCTACGCATATAGGACACAAAACACACAGAGAGGAAATTAACAAAAGAAACAAAAGAAAAGGAATTGACCGTAGTCAGATCTGTCAATGCTTGCCTGTAAATCAATAGAAATGAGTTGGGGTGGGGTGGGGTTGGGGCGCGGCGGGGCATTTTGCATGCGGATGCTCGCCTGTCTTGTTTCTGTACCTGAGACAGTTGTCCGAATCCTTGAGGCCAGGCACTCTCTTGGTGTTCGTCAGTGGGGTAGGCTTTGACTGGTGACCTGTCACCATGACGGAACAACTAGGGAGTGAAACAGAGAATAATTTTTAGTGTCAAGAAAAGAAGCAAAATGGCTGGCGATACAGTATGGGCAAAATCAAATATCACAATATTTGTTGATAAAATACTTGTCGATAGTACTACATGGTGCATTATAGCGCCTTTATACCAAAGTGTTTTACAATGTGCATTATATGCACCAATTCACACATGGATGACAGATGAAACCATGCAAGGCAGCAACCTCCTGCCCTGTTAAATGTCTTGCTCAAGGACATTTCAACACTAAACCAGGGGAAGCCGGAGATTGAACCGGGAAAGCTTCCGATTCCCAATCGGCCACACTACAGTACCTCCTGAACCACTACAGCCACTGCCTTGCCGATACTGTGACAACATTGTGGGCATGACTATTGGTGCTTTCAATATAATATCAATAAAACTGCCCAGGCCGTGACATAAAATAATAGGACAACATTAATTATAAAAAAAATACGACATTAGAGAGAAAAGGATAGAGAATATATAACTAGATTGATTACAAAAAAGGTAGCACTTTAAACAAACATCCTATTAATTAGCAGTTACTTATAAGATGCTTATTAACTTGATTATTTCTTAATAAGGCTATTTCTTAATAAGGCTATATGATTGTTCATAATAGCATTGTTAACACACTGTTAGACCGTAATAAGCATTGATTAATAGTTAATAAAACGGGCTTAGTGAGGGGCAGTGAAAGCGTTCAACCTAAAGCCTAGTTTTGCTCATCCACACCACAGAGTGTCATAAAATACTAGCCTGGTAAACCACCCGGTCGCGGAATTCAATTTCATTTACAGCTGCATGAACATTAAATTGAATTCCGCGACCGGGTGGTTTACCAGGCTGATAAAATACTGGTGGGACAGTAAACATCAAGTGTTTGTCAAACTGACAGCTTTTTTGATCGATTGAATACTTTATTAGTCAGAAATGTAAACAGCACGACTCGAGGTACAGTCAAATATTAAGGCTAAAATGATAACACAAACAAGTCCTGGGGACTTGTTTCCATTGCGGTCATATGTATTCAATTCAACATAGCATAAAAATAACACAATAATACATGTCATCAACAAATACAAAACGCTATACTACCAATGTACAAAGGAGAAAAGGGAAAAACATCAGCAGTTGATGACACCTCTTTTCTATGGGAAATTGCATTTACTGTGCCTCCCCTAAGCTAAGGAGTGCCCTGTTTACAACTGGCAAATTGGCAAATCTATTAACACGTCAGCTTTCTAAAGAAAAACACTAGTAGTGTGTCATAACCCTAAGAAGACACCTCAGATGTTGGAGTAATATTAAAATTTGTTTTAAATTGTTTGTTGTTAACTAATAACAACTGGAATGTGATTAACTGAAAAACATCCTCATCTCCTCAAGGAGAAACATCCTTCAAAGTCCAGTGAGAGGGTTTCTGTTTAGAGCGTCTTCTTCACAAGGGCTTTATATTCACACAGAGTTAGTTTGAGTGGGAGAGTTCAGTCAGGGCAACCAACATAAGAGACAACATTCTTCCAATAGACAAAAACAGACTCATCCAAGCAGAAGAATCTCACACCAGTCTTAACCCATTCAATCCAGGAACGCATCTGTGTCATTTTAAGATTTCTTTGGCTATTCAAAAATAGCAGATCTACAAGCTAATGAAGCTATGAAGCTTGTAGATCTGCTATTTTTGAAAAATCTTGAAAATCTGTGCAAATCTTTGAATATATATTTTTAAAGCGAAACATTTGTAACTCAAATATTTGCTTCATGGGGGTCCCTGGAACAAAACATTTTGAGACAAAACAGTAACAGTATGTTGCTATATCAGTGGTGCTCCAATTTTTCCATGTCAAGGACCCCCAAAATTATATGTATTTGGCCGCGGACACCCATCTCAAAATATGTTGTTCCAGGGACCGCCCAGCAGCACAGATCGGAGTTAAAAATGTTCCCTTTAAAACATATATATAAGATTTGCACAAATGTTCCACGATTTAAAAAAGAAATAGCAGATCTACAAGCTCTACAGATCTACATGAGCTTGTATATCTGCTATTTTTGAATAGCCAAAGAAATCTTAAAATGACACAGATGTGTTTCGGGTCTTAATGGATTAAACCAGGGGTCTTCAACAGGGGGTCCGGGACCCCTAGGGGGTCCTCAGAGTTACTACAGGGGGTCCGCCAAATCTTTGTGTGATATGATTTTTTTTACCTTAACCACTTGAACCCTAGCATCCCTTTTCTGAGGGGAACTTTAACCAAAAATAGCCGATCTACAAGCTCACAACGCCTCGCAGCGCGCGAGGCGTTGTGAGCTTGTAGATCGGCTATTTTTGGCAAAGAGCTATCGGTGTTGTAGAGGGAAAAAAGAGCAGACCACGTAAACAAAATAAACTTTAATCTGAAACACAATTTTATACAATATAGAGGGGGTCCCTGCTTCATCTCTCTCTCAGCTAGGGGGTCCTTGGCCTGAAAACGTTGAAGACCCCTGGATTAAACTGCATTAAATGCAACTGGGCCCAGACCTTGACCTGTCCCACTGTTAGTGATTGGGGAACTTCACTGTTTTGTTCACACAACTACTATGGACTAAAAACAATGTTTCTGCCCAATTCAAATACTGTTAGTGTGTCTGCAGAGTCAGACTGCTATTGACTATCAATTAAACAGGTTAAGCTACTGTCACGACATGACAAGTATTCTGTGTTCCGCTCCGTGCAGATGTTAAATTATCTGGAATAACATGCAAATGTTATTATCCATTTAAAGCACCTAGCCTTACATTGCACAATGTTCCATTTATATAGCCAGCTGATAGCCTAAAGACAGATAGCCAATAGAGATCTTAGTACACACAGTACAGTAGGTCATAGTTTAAGAATCGTAATAACAGGGCTGCTTTCAGGAAACCTCACTCTGATAATCATCTCTATATCCGCACCAGTGTTCCTGACTGCAAACGTTCTTAGAAGATGAACTCTCTTACCTTTTATAATGTTTTGTTTTACGGTTCCTGGAAAATTAACCAATATATTGGGGGGGGGGGGGGGGGGGGGTATGAAAGCCAGTTAACCACTTGAACCCTATCATCCCTATTCTGTGCATCATTATAGGCAAACAATCAGCGAAAATAGATGAACATTCAGCAAAAATAGCTGATCTACAAGCTCATGACGTGTGAGCTTGTAGATCGGCTATTTGTGACAAATACATTTGGTGTAGAAGGAAACCGGAGGGGACACTGGTCAAAGTAGTGTATAGGGTTTAAGTGGTTAATGCAGCCTGTGAGCCTTTTTGAAAAGTCTTCAGAGAGAAAAAAGCCCTTGGCTGTCACATTATCTATTCTACAGTACACTGTCCCCCACAAGGAAAGGATTCCTGGCGTTAATCGCTGATTCAGCGCCCGCCTTGACAAAGGTTGTTAACCACCTAATGTCCACGGGCCTCCTCGGGTCACACGAGACCATGAGATGAATCTCACACCTAGTTGCAAAGCATTCTCCACCAACCAGTAGATCAAATCAAGGCTCTTTGCGATGTGATTGTTGTCGTGCCGAGGGTAAATAATTTGGCATGTTGTGTCTCGAGAGCTAAACAAGACACAAAGTTGGTCAAAACCAGGGCCATGTAAAGAAGAACGGAAGCGCTGTACCCCTGGCATGTGTAAATGACGCATCTGGGAGGCAAACTGGAGCCGGAAGTTCGACGGAATGCATTGAAGTCGATGACAGACAGATGGACGAACAATATTTTTTTAATGATTGCGTCCTTTGTAAAAAAAATATTTTCAGGAAAATGTTTTCTGATCTCTTGTTTTTCGATGTGCACATTACATAATCCCAAGGAATACCTGGACTTGTCTCATGGCACACTGTTTGAGAACAACTGACATTGACCAATTGGTCCGAATTTGCCTCGGATCCTGTTAACTCCTTTACCCTGTTCCTCTGTTGTATAATGTTATGTAATGAGGTGAAAGTATGTCAGGAAATAATAATCCAGGTTTTTCATCTGACGCTAGCAAATAGTTCCCTCTTTCACACCCGGATAGTGTGCATTCTATAACCAACACACTAAACAGACGTCAAGTGGGTGACCTCATCACCATATGTGATCATTAGTGCCCTGGTGATAATCAGCTGTATCCTCATGCAAAAGAATAAATAAAGTGACTGTGTCCACCTGTCTGGATTCTCCAACAGCTAAATTGAACTAATCAATTTTTCCACAATGATATTATTTAAAAAATAGCAGATCACCAAGCTCACAACTTGAGCTTGTTGAACTTCTATTTTCAAATAGCTAAAGTATAAAATGAGGTTAAAGTGATTAAACAGTAAAGTACCTGGATTTTGCTGGGGACCCCCTGGAACCCCCTCAATGGCCATTGGTGGTCCCCAGACCCCACTTTGAGAACAAGTGTGGAAACCATGCAAGGCACCAACCCGCTCATCGGTAGCAGTTAGGTGTTCAGTCTTCAGTGTCTTGCTCAAGGACACGTCGACACTAACCAAGGAGGAGCCGGGATCAAACCGGGAAACTTCTGCTTCCCTCTACCCCCTGAGCCAGTGCCCCCCCCCCCCCCCCCCCCCCCACTATACTATACTATACAATACTAAATTAACAATTTCCGTCTTGTCACCAAGTGACCCACTTAACACGTGTTGCCTGATGTGACCCTGTTGAAACAAGTTCAACCAAGGAGGATTCCAGGAGGATTTCCATTAGGCTGTTCTGACCCTCCTGACTCAAAGCTTCACGTCTGTATTTGAGACGTGTGGGTGATATTATTTTGTTAAAATAAGTGTTAAATAGCTCTATATTCCCATAGTAATCATTGCTATATACTACAGTGTTTCTTCAAGGGTCTCCCCTCTCCAGCTCTTGTGTAAACAGAAAGTACATTTTCAGGTTGGAATACCAATTTCATCCAATGAGAGAGAAGTCAATGATCCACAGGATACAGGATAAACTAGTGAAATTGGAAGTGATGAAACAAGAAAATGAGCAGACAAAGTTGGAATTGGAACAGTATAAAATGAAAGCTGACTAAAAAGCTGGAGAGACGATTGTGTAACCTAGCTGTTACACAATCTAGTGTATAGCAAAGTATAGCATTACTATCAGAATATAGATTAAACTTTTTAACAACAAAAACACGTTTTAACCCAAAAATATCAGCACCTTTAACACTGAAGTCCTCACTCAAAAATAACTGTGAGTGAACTTCAAGTTAATTCAAGGCAAATTAATGAGGGAGGTACACTGTATTTGTACACTGGAAGTGTTTTATTTTCAATTTCTATGTGAACAGCATCCACTTGCACCAGTTGTGTTGTACAATGCTGGTTCAATATGAGGACGGTAAAACAGTGGTTCTCAATCTTTTCAGACCGCGACCCCCAAAATAATCATATTTGACCTAGGGACTCCCAACCCTGACAAGCATGTAGGAATTGGGCCATTCAATTTAGTTTCACTTGGTTCCACAGATAATTGTGAAAATAGCAAATCTACAAGCTCACAATGCTGCACGTTACGAGGCGTTGTGAGCCTGTAGATCAGCTATTTTCACAAATGTAGCCTCTTTCTTATATGATTTGACAATTTGGCCAATGTTTGACCAGTTTTTATTATTATTAGTAGTAGTAGTTTAGTATGTTGATTATTTTTGATGCAGTAATGGTCTTTTTTCATTATTTTACATTTTTAAATTGTCTTTTTTTTTTAATGTAAATTGTCACTTCCCTACCCACAGGTTGAGAACCACTGCATTAAAACACATACACAGTTTAAAAGTTATGTGAACTCCAATAACCATAACCTCAAGCCAACTACAAGTCATTTGCACTAAACAAGTTATTTTGGCAGGAATAAAGCCATGTTTGTCTCGGGACTAATTTTGTTCCAAAACAAACATGGCTTTATTATGACACTGTCAGCACATAAGACAGTGACAGCCACCTAATAGTCAGGTGACTGTTAGACCATCACCAGAAGCTATGCAGGCTGCCCTTCCTCATCCTTCTCATTACAACAAGTAGCCTCCATTTACATCAATATGCTGTATTTTGTTAGCTCAAGACTATCATAGATGTATTTGATCGATTTTGACATACTAAAGTAAAGGTCAGACTAGATTAAATACATCTATGATAGGCTTGACTATCATAGATGTATTTTACCGAGTCTGACTTTTACTTTGGTAGATATATAATAATGTCAAAATACATCTATGATAGTCTTGATGCAAGGCTAGATCCAATGCTAGTGTTTTGTCAGCATGTGCCATATGTGAGAAGTAGCCTATCGATGTAACCACTCAAGCCCTATTTTATATTTTTAGAATTTAGAAATGTTTAGAAACAAATCCGGGAAAAAATAAAGAAACATTTTAAAAAAAGAAAAAAGTACACATTTTGGTAGGTCAGAGTGAAAGAGGTTAAGAAGAAAAGTGTAACTTAACCTTTTTACTCACCACTGTCACGTAAGATAACGTTCTGTCTGCAGACACTGCGGGGTCCCACACACAACCCAAGCCCACCAGCAGGAGATATGCCGCGTTGGACAACATTGTTGCGTGTTGTCTAGCTCGACAAGACCTCTAACCATACACATACATACACACACAACTTACAGCGAAGAACCACAGGCAGTTACAGTGAAAACACAGTAAAAACATAAGACAATCTACAGTAAACAGCTATTGTTTGAGTGAGCAGCTCACGCGCCAGCTTCCTCCTTAGTCCTTTCGGGGGACTGTGTTGTCATCGGTGTTGCCAGATTGTCCGAGAGAAATAAGCAACCAGGTCTATAAAAACAAGCCCAAAATAAGCCACATGAGTAAACGACGTTATAAAACAACTAAGCCCAAATAAGCAACTACACTTTAGAAACAAGCCCAAAAAAATCGCACCCCGCAACTAGCCTAACCAATATTTACAAGCAACTTTACAGAAAAAGAAGCGGAGCCGGATATATAATAATATATAATATAATAAGCGGACATGGCAACACTGGTTGTCATTGAGAAATCAGTCATGTCACTTTAAATAAAAAATATACTTCCGGTAACTGGACTTCAAAATAAGATCTATGAATAAGACCAGCGATGATAATTTTTACGCTATTATGTATTTATTTTAAAACAAATAGTGTAATGTAAAAAAGTAGATTTTGCTAATAGGAATGTGAAGAAGAAAACTCACAAACATATTTTTGTGTATCTATATTATATCATATTCATATTATAGATGCCATAAATTCTAATCCCAACAGGTCAGGTCTTATTGTATTGAGGTAATTTTTGTACTTATGTAAAAAATTATATAATTTGACTTGCGTGATTAATCCTTCCAGCTCCTGAATAACACCACATCACAGCCAAAAAATACTGATATTTTCTTTTTGACTGTCTTTTATTTTGAATGCAGAATGCGTTTCCCCTGAAAGGTGGTAGCTTATTTCCGCTCATCTACCGCAGGTCGCACGCTGATCATGAGATCCTCATCATGAGATGTGGTGTCTTGTCATCAATACTGTATCAATACAGTATTGCAGTGTAGAAGTCCGGAATTCAAATGTACTTAAAGTACCAAAGTAGAAAGTACTCATTATGCAGAATGTCCCGTTTCACCAAGTTTTCAAATGTATACAAATATTTTGAAAATTCGCCGATCTACAAGCTCACAATGCAGCATTGTGAGCTTGTAGAGCGGCTATTTTCAGATGGCCGAAATGAAGTGGTCAATGTATGTTTGTAACAATAATCAGAATCTACAAAGTAACTAACTAAAGGTTTTCCAATAATTGTGGAGTAAAAGTACAATATTTGCCTCTGAGATGTATTGGGAATAATTATGGTTATTATAATTGAGGTATTTGTTTTACTTCAATTGAATTATAGAAGTAGTAGCCTACTGAAAACTGGAAATACTCCAGTAAAGTAAAACAAATACCTCAATATTGTACAGTACTTCAGTAAATATACATAGTTACTTTCCACCATGACATATTATGGTAACTTGCCCCGCAGTCCACACCATAGAGTTAGAAGTCCAGTGGTCCACAGTCACAGTAATTTTGTTTATTGAACTGAAATCACGTTTATTGTGATCATTGTAAACATAGGATAGAAAGTAATTGTGACCATTGTAAACATAGGAAAATCATGTTAAAGCCAGGTACACATTGTTAATTAAATGACAAAACAGGAATCACTCCCCCCTCCCATGTTTTCATCTCCATGTGTCCATCCATTGTCCAAACAAAACACGGCCTAAAACTGGAAATAAATGCATAAAGGTTACAGTTATAGCCAATTCTGTAGGCTATATCCATGTGTCGAAGGCACCCAAATTGGAAACAATTTTCACTTGAATTGTTATATTCTTTCTTTAGGTCCATGTGTCCAAACAAGGCCTAAAACTAGGGTGGCCAGGCGTCCCGTTTTCAAGCTGCATGTCCCGAGTCCCGACAATTAAATATATCCAAAACACTAATATGTCCCGGTTTTCAACATGCACTACCAAAATTGTCCCGGCTTTGCA
Source organism: Gymnoscopelus microlampas (assembly GCF_963454915.1). Classification (NCBI taxonomy): domain Eukaryota; kingdom Metazoa; phylum Chordata; class Actinopteri; order Myctophiformes; family Myctophidae; genus Gymnoscopelus; species Gymnoscopelus microlampas. Next base: position 33,090,485 of record NC_139961.1, read on the forward strand.
CAGAATTACTAATAATAGTTGTTTACAGTGGTTGCATAGGCGTTTATCATGTTCTTTTTATGTTAACAAGCTCACACCCAATCAGAAAACATGAACAAATGCACTGCGTGTCTGAATTCAAGCCGAGGCTGATGTTTGTCATCAATCAGTCGTAGTAACAAACACATGAAGATGTATTGATTTATTCTTTAGGCCACATCGATGTGTCCGAGGCCCCAAATTGGAAATGCATGCATATATTCACTTCGAATAGTTATTCTTTAGGTCCATGTGTGCAAACAAGGCCTACAACTAGAAACAAATGCATTGAGATTCACTTTTGATTTTCATCTCCATCATGTTGGCTAAACAAGGCGTGAACTAAAGGAACGGGACATTAAGTGGCGCAAAAAAGTCATGAACATCACCGTTCATTAATTCAGTGGTTCTCAAAGTGGGGTCCGGGGAACCCCCAGGGGTCCATCCTTGGAGGGGTTTCAGGGGGTCCCCAGCAAAATGTGTTACCGTGGCTATTTAAAAAAAATAGTAGATCTACAAGCTCGCATTAATTCAGCCATCTTCACAGAGTCCAGGGTGCTATATAGCCTCTAACAGTGGTTCTCAAAGTGGATTCTAGGGTCTGGGTTCCTATAGTGGGTTCTAAATTGACCCTTACAAGTCCGTAACTCTGACAGTATACAAACGGGACCAAATGGACCCGTTAGGTTCCATTTGTATACTGTCAGGGTTAAGGGGAGGCCTTGAAATTGAAAGGTTTGAGAACCACTGCTCTATGAACTCTTCACACCGTGATCCACTCATCCATCCTCAAAGAGTCCAGGGTGCTTCTGAATCTGGCCTCTCTACGAACGAACCCTCCTTCATAACCCATTCATTCGTCCATCTTCACAGAGTCCAGGACGCTCCTCGCCTCCACGAACTCCTCCTGCTCGGCCAGGTCCTGCTCCGTCTCCAGCAGCTGCGAGAGGTCCGCGTGGGCCGCGGTCAGGCGCCGGCGACAGTCGGGCACCATCATGCGACACTCCTGGAGCACCTCCAGCTGCTTCTTGATCACGTACCGCTGCTCCTCGTCGTCTCCCGCCTCCGCCTTCAGACGCTCGATCTTGTCCTCCTGCTGCTTGGCCTCCTTGATGTAGCTCACCTCCTCCTTGGCCAGCCGCCTCACCACGCCGGTTTTGATCTTGATCTGCCGTATCCTGGGATCCGCCATGATTTTGGGTTGGATACTGACTGGCTATTCTGCTTAATGACACACGATAACAAACAACGCAGTTGTTAAAACGGGACAGACGCGCCTTCCAACAAAAACGTCCAAACTCACTCTCTGAAGGAAGAGGGAAGTAGGAAAGGATGTGACGACATCTTCGTTCTTTGTGTTTTTTTTTTTTAATGTGTAAACCAGGTTAGAGTGCAATTACCGCCACCAGCTGGACTGGCGTGTGTGTGTTAGCACAGTGGTTCTCAAAGTGGGGTCCGGGGACGCCCAAAGGTCCCCAGCTAAATGTGTTTTATATTTTTATATAGCATCAAAATTTGTTGCACCACTTTTAACATTACATTGGCTTTGAAAAAATCTACATGCTTGCGCTTGTTTATCACAGGACCCTAATGGATAAAAGTACACAAGTATTGGCAACAAAATTATACTTAAAGTACCCATTATGCAGTAAAAGTAAATTAAGTATTCAATTATGTTAATAAAGTATTCAATCAATCAATATCCAGTGAGCTAATTCTCCACACACACACACACACACACACACACACACACACACACACACACACACACACACACACACACACACACACACACACACACACACACACACACACACACACACACACACACACACACACACACACACACACACACAGTCTCTCTCATGGATGAACTGTTAGCCTTAAAGGAGAATTTTGGACTAAAGTTTTATTACCTTTTCTATGATGTTATGATATCTTAGGATGAATGGTACAGTAGAAAATGTTCATAACTCCACCCCTGGTCCGCCACAGCTTAAAACGGTGCGCGGATAGGCCTTAGGTTAGATCACATATTTTAATAGCTTTTTTTTTTTTTTGAGAGAGAGATCTGACGTTCATAGTGACAGATCACTGTCCAAAGAAAAAAAACAAAAAAAAACAGAAGTCTCGCTAGACGAGATTTCAATCTCGAGATTTCAATCTCGTCTAGCGAGACTTTTTTTTTTTTTTTTTTTTTTGCATTGTGTTCTGTCACTATGAACATCAGATCTAAAAAAAAAAAAAAAAAAAAAAAGCTATTAAAATATGTGATCTAACCTAAGGCCTATCCGCTTCAACTGTAAGTGAGATTCCCCATTCTAGTGAATGAGGCAGCTTAGAGGGCTTTTAAGCTGTGGCGGACCAGGGGTGGAGTTATGAAATGTTTCTACTGTACCATTCATCCTAAGATATCATATCATAGAAAAGGTAATAAAACTTTAGTCCAAAATTCTCCTTTAACTGTATTATAATGTCTTCTTAATATGCAGATGTTATGAGAGAGCCAAGTTAAGATTCCACTATATATGTCTCTTCATAGAGACAGAGGGTAGAACATTTTGTATTCTAATTTGTATTTATGTTCTGTTTAAACTAAAGCTTCTAGCCTACTTTTTTTGTGAACAATTAGTTTTCATGTGGCCATTGCCTTCTGTGAGCAGAGAAGACCAATGACTACATCTAGTGGTCGAGTCAGTCATCTATGTACAGCATCTATTAATCTACCTACACATTCTGACAGTCTGTACAGTACCTATCCCTATCTACTAGGTCATTGTTTCTCAAAGTGGGGTCCGGGGACCCCCAGGGGTACTTGAGGGAGTTCCAGGGGGTCCCCAGCTAAATAGATAGATTAGGAACCAAATGGACCCTTATGGGTCTGTAACTCAGAGTGTACAAATGGAACCAAATGGACTCTAACGGGTCCATTTGGTTCCATTTGTACACACTCTGAGTTACATTAGCATTGATTTTACGATATAAATTGGGGTCCCAGAGATAGAAATGCCATTAAATGGGGGTTCATAGCCTAATGCATGTCAAAACTGGGGGTCCTTGAAATTAAAATGGTTGAGAATCACTGCTATAGAGCCGTAAAAATCTTCTCTTATGGGGGTCCCTGGTATATCTTTTCATATGGGGGTCCGTGGGCTAATAAGTGTCAATTTGGGGGTCCTTGACATGAAAAAGTTTGAGAACCACTGTACTAGGTAGCCAATACAGCATGTCACTCCCTTCACAGATGAGTCAGTTGGGTTTGTTCACTGGTAGTTTATTCAAGCACTCTTGCGGCTCCATATAAACCAACGTCAAACTGTTGATGTAAAATAAATGACGATCAGGAAAATAAACAATAAACATGTAGCATAACAAAAGAAAATACACTTGAAATAAGACATGAAATTACCTCTCTGGCTGCATAGTGCTTGTAAAGGGAATGAGGTGCAGTCCAAGGTAGAAGGCATATTATCTACCGGTGACTTACCGTGGTGAAGTTGGTTTCAGGTTGGATATTGTCCTAGCCCCATTTAGTACCTCTCCCTCCGCTATGTAGCTCCGAGATGAGGTCCTACGTGGAGCGGTGCCGTATGGTTGAAAAATGTCCGCACATTTTCCACTTTACATGTTTCTTACCCCTTTCTGCACATCGTATCCAAAAAGTAAAGGTATTCTGAAATGATCACAGATGTTTTAAATTTTAACTCACCATAAAATCCATCCAACGAGTTGAAAAAAGTGTTTAAATCGCTTCTCTCCTCAGCCGGTTCAATAATATTATGCATTACAAGATGCAATTCAACATTTGACCAGTAGGGCAATCAGTAATGTTAGTACAGTATCTCTATGGGCGCAACTCTTGCGCAATGTCTTAAAAACATGTAACCGGCGGAGGAGAGAGGCGAATAAAGTGCTTTTTTCAACTCGGAGTCTCGGATAGATTTAATGGTGAGTTAAATTTTCAAACATCTGTGAGCATTTCAGAAAACCTTTACTTTTTGGATACGATGTGCAGAAAGAGGTAAGAAACATGTAAAGTGGAAAATGTGCGGACATTTTTCAACCATACGGCAGAGATAAACATGGAACCTCATCTCGGAGCTATACAGCGGAGGGTGAGGTTCCGATTGGAGCTAGATATTGTCCCAGTTTTCCTAGACAGACCAAAATACATCATCATGTATCTTTATGCACACGCCCTTTATATTGCCCATTTTCCTTCAAAAACTATTTTAAATTAATTTCTGAAATCTAAGAAATTCAATAACTCAACATGTGATGTGACAATAAAGTTGATTCTGATTCTGAAAATAAACGTTTCCATGACTGACACACACACACACACACACACGCACACACGCACACGCACACACACACACACACACACACACACACACACACACACACACACACACACACACACACACGATCACGCATGCATGATCCACTTGGAGGAGGCATATTAAAGCTGTAATAACACTGTGGACCCCCTATGGGCCCCAGACCACCTGTTGAAGACCAATGACCTTCTCAACTCCACTGAGGTTTCAGATGTCATGAGTCAATGATCTTAAAATTACGACTAGGAAGTGCAGTCAACTGGTGACGAATGTTCACATGACTGCTGCAAAATCACGGAAAGTTAATGTTTAGGCTGAGCAAGATTAGCCTAGCGGCTAGCTTGACTTTGAAAGTAATAGTCTACGGTACATTGACAGACAGTGGCACTTTCATGAAAACCGTCTCCAACAAGTAAGTGTAAGTATAGCCTATAGGCTACACTAATAACTGTTCGCTGTACGCAGTAACTAAGTACATTTACTTAAGTACTGTATTTAAGTACAATTTTGAGGTACTTACTTTACTGGAGTATTTTAAAAACAAAATCTACCTTTATTTTTTACTCCTCAGAGTCAAATATTGCACTTTTTACTCCACTAGTTACTAGTTTCTAGTAACAAAACATACATTAACCAGCCCTATTTAAACTTTGGCTATTTGAAAATAGCCGATCTTCAAGGCAAGCCCACAAGCTTGTATTTCTATTTTCAAAATATTTTTATACATTTGAAATGTAAACCTGTGAAATGGGACATTCTGCATAATGGGTACTTTAAGTATAATTTTGATGCCAATACTTATGTACTTTTACTCAAGTCAATTTTGAATAGTTTTTGAATAAAGGTTAGACAAGACAACTCCTTAATTAGTGGCAATGTTCTGCAGTACAGTAGACTTTGGACAGGGACTTGTACTTCATTTGAGAATCTAGAGTGAGTGGTCCAATGAGAGAGAGAGGGAGGGGGTGACTTTGTAAGCTATAGTCTTCCTTGCAATGTAACACAACTCTGTTTACACATTTCTTTATTCTTTTCATTTTACATACATTATTTTGTTTTGACTGTTTTGTTCCACTTTGCTTTGGCAATGTAAACATAATGTTTTATCATGCCAATCAAGACCCTTTGAATTGAAAGCACAGCCACAGCATTATTTAGGACCAGCAGTATTAGTATCCTATTAAGCTCTATTAGACAATTTCACAACAAACATTTCACTTGGAATTGTAGTGCAGTGAAAACATGACATCACAATAATAAAATGGTATAAAATTGAGGCAACTTATCAGGTATTATATTAAACATCAGCACAGTTGTATGAAGTGACCTGAGGTATGTTTTCAGTCTGTGTATCCACAGGCTCGGCATGGAGAGGAACTGCGTGGGTGATCGTGAGGGTCTAACGTTCTGGTTAGCCCAGCCTGAGGACTATGAGGAGGTCATGTCCATGTCTAAAGGCATCTATGGAGGCAATGATTACCTGCCACACCGCTACCATGAGTGGCTGGAAGAACCAGGGAGGACGGTTATACTGGCACGCAGTGAGGGAAAACTGGTGAGGACACATTTTGACACACAGCGGACCATTCATTCCTGAAGGAGCACATGAGGCCAGAATTATTTGCTCCCTTGTACCAGAATCAGAATAAACTTTATTTTAACATCAACTGGTTTACAGGTGTGAAGAAGCTCCATCATTTAGTTTTTTTTTCTCCAGAAAGTGAAGAAGAAAAGGGGGGGGGTGTGCAGGGAGAAAAAAATCCAACATTAAATAATGATGTCCAAGAGAACATAAAAATCTACATATATAAGACCAGCAGATACTGTAAATGACTTCAAGCATAATAGTGCAAAAGTGGTAACACGTTGCCAGGCATGTGCATGATTAGACATAAGGAGAAAAATATATATATATATTTCTCTGCTAAACATTATTTCCCTTCTTCCACTAGGTGGCACTAGAGTCAAGCCTGGTGGTTGACGAGGGGACCACAGTGGTGGTGGAGGGTCTGAGGGTGTGTGTCTCTGCCAGAGGTCGTGGTGTGGCTGGGGTCATACAGAGGTCGGTACTCATGGTCTTTCATTATGAAAACCAATAGCAGCCTGCAACACTGCAGCTGCAACATCTAAGACAGTGTCTGTTTAAAGCCACTTTCAACCTGGCGTCCCTATTTTGGGCATGTCATTATTGTCTAAAATGTTCAGAAATAGTGAAAATAGCTATGTTGTGAAGTATGTAGATAGGATATTTGCACTTTTTAGCGGTGCCAACCGCTCTACGTTTGACTCTGTCTGCGTGTCCGTCCGTTTGTTTGAGCACGGGATGAGCACGGCAAAGAAGCAACACATACAAACACACGCGCACACACACACACACACACACACACACACACACACGGACTTGGAGATTGCCTATGCCATCTCTCCTCTCATTGGCCACACGTGCCACTGGTTATCAAAGAGGGGTCCAGGGACCCCCAGCATATGTTATGTCCGTCCGCCCGTATGAGCACGGGATGAGCACGGGATTTTAAACAGCTATAACTCCAGTTTGCAGCATGCCACCAAGTCCAAATTTGGTATGTGGACCACCAATAGGGACGAGCATGAATTGCTGAAGCCCCGCCCCCTCTGTCTTCCCATTGGCTGTCCTTTAAACAGCCATAACTCAAGTTCACAGCATGCTACGGAGTACAAATTTTGTACATGGACTAAAACCACCAATAGGGACGAACTGTAATTAGTTAAGCCCCGCCCCCTCTGTCTGTCCATTGGCTGGGCTTTAAACAGCCATCATTCCAGTTTGCAGCATGCTACCAAGTACAAATTTGGTAAGTGGACTCAGACCACCAATAGGGACGAACTGAAATGAGTTAAGCCCCGCCCCAAAGGCACCGCTTCCTTCACACAGGGTGTGATTTTTTTTGTACAACGCCACCATGCAACAAAGTATGAAATAGGGACTGACTGATTTGGTAGACTTTACTTGGTTTAAACACATATACCTGTATACAGTAACTTTTTAGTCAGTGAGTAGCTGGCTGATATAAATCAATATGACTAAAATCTAACTAAATTTAAAGGACATGTTTTTTTTAAGGTCTTGTAGGTCTCATGTCTGATGTGTAATAATTGCATATTTTATCATTTAAGTGTTATCCACACTGAAGCTTGAAGAACAAGAATTGTAGAATTTGGCTACATGTAATTCTGCTACAAACGGTATTGTGTGATGAACCTTGTACTTAACCTATAGGTTTGCTGACAGTTATGTCCGACAGCTCTATCCGACCATAAAGATGAAGAGATTGACCAGAGCAGATGACCAACTGGCCAAGTACAGCTTGCTGGCACAACGGGTCAGTGTGTGTGTGTGTGTGTGTGTGTGTGTGTGTGTGTGTGTGTGTGTGTGTGTGTGCGTGCGTGCGTGCGTGCGTGCGTGCGTGCGTGCGTGCGTGCGTGCGTGCGTGCGTGTGTGTGTGTGGTTACATACATACAATATACATAACATACATATACTACCATGTTTAGTTACGATAAATACTTATTAGAAAAGGCTTACTAGCAAATAATCCTTAATGGCAGACTTAGGGAGACATTAAGGCAAACAGTCTTTGCCTCTCTCCTCCTTTCTCACCGTCTTTTCGTCTCATTCTCATCTCTCCTTCCATCTTACAGGCTGTCCTTTCTTTAGTTGGTGAAGCAGAATATTTCAACAGCTTCATCTCCCACTTGAAGAACAAGTTATGTTCTGCAGGAGCAGCAAGCGCCTTGACTGTGTCCGTCCCTGAAATGGTTCCCCTGGAAAAAGAGCAGATGAGAGATGTTCTCCTTGACCCCAAACTCCACTCCAGGGTCCAGCTACCTGGCGGGGCCATCATCCAAGACTGGCAGCCGCTACGGCCAGTCGAAGGCAACCTGGAGATCCTGGCCAGGCGGAATCTCACATGGTTGGCTGACAGCCAGGAAGCTCCTGTTTTTCTCAGTTTCTACTCGCCTCCTTACCCTGTCCCATATAATGGAGGGTCGATACGGCTGAACATTGACATGTTTGGGACAGACCAGGTCCTGGCTCAGTGCGCACTGGTGGGCCTCCTTGAGAGAGTGTCTGAGAAGGGGGAGCTGAAGGGGACAGTGATTGTTCATGTTTATATGGGATTGTCACTGTGGGAGACGCTGCAGGGTTTCTGTGAGGGGCACACGGGGGTGACGAGGAATAGGGAATATTGGGAGCAGTTGTTCATGGAGAAAGAATTTTAGGGGTGAAGGGAGGTGTTGAATGTGCCTTCAAAAGTGACCCTCATCGGTAATGCAGATTATTTCATCATCTTTAACCTTTTGAAACCCTATTTACCGGGGTCCCCCAGGGGTCTATACAGGGATCTATACTTGGTTCCTTCTTTTTTTCCCCCTCTATACCAAATCACTTTGACAATAGGCCCTCTACAAGTTCAGTTGTGAGCTATTTTTGCATAATGTTTACCTATTATGACATGCCCAGAATAGGGACGCTAGGGTTCATGTGAGTACGGTAATTCCATCCTGATTTAATATAATGTTGAAGGAAATTACTGGAACACAGCAACAAGGATCAATGTGTTTACGATCTAGTGCACTTCTCCTACAATAACTGTTTGTGGAAACAGATACTGAAGAGCTAGTGTATTGCATTCCTTTTATGTTTCTGCTATGTTTAAGATTTGTTAAATGCATATCATTTGTAATAAACAAGAGGACTATATCAACAATATACATGTACATATAGCCTATATAGTGCAGTATTATTCTTTGTCCATGGCTTCATGCTGCAATCACTGACAATACATTTTCCATTTGACAGTGCCGTCAAGCAATATATGAATTATGATGGGTTATTTTTAACAATAAGAAAGAAAGACAAAAGACTCAGTTGGTGAAGGACAAGAACATGGATTCTAAAGATAAACAGACATTTTCTTGCGTTACTTGAGCATCGCCTGCACAGTAAACCTTCAACAGTATCATATATCGTGATTGTGTGGAACATTGGTTCCCAAGCGGTGTACAGAGTGAGGGCTTAAGTGGTTAAACCTTTTATTTACTGTAGCAAAATAAACATTTGATAAAAGTGAGAACACGCTATTGTGGGGCTATTTTGCACGGACATGAACACGTTTTGTGCCTTGGGCAATGGGCACAAAACGTTTGAAAACCACAGGTGTAAAGCTTTAATATTTAGGCGAATGTTAACATTTGTGATTGGTGTCTGAACAGCCATGGTGTAAAATTGTGACATACTGTATCTGTGTATGTTGTTTTATAACCACATGCATCTCTATTCTGGGGGAACAGCTGTGGAAATAGCAGATCTACACGCTCACGTGTCGCAATGCGGCGTGTTGTGAGCTTGTAGATCTGCTAGTTTAGGCGAAGAGGTTTGGTGTAGAGGGAAAAAGAGCGGTCCAAGAGGGTATAAGCGTGTAATGCATTATTATTACGCTGTAACATTCCTTGGATTTTGTCTCTTACTTTTGAGGAGATGAGCTTAACGAGGCAGTTCAGGCCAGCTGAAGACACACACACACACACACACACACACACACACACACACACACACACACACACACACACACACACACACACACACACACACACACCTCTAGCTCACCTTCCTTCAAGGATCAGTGGTTATTCATTCACTTCCTCACTAACTTCCATCTTCACACGTGTACAGTATAATGTGCGTGTGAATATGCCCCCCCCCCACACACACACACTCACACACACACGCACACACACACACACACACACACACACACACACACACACACACACACACACACACACACACACGCACCGAATTCCTCTAAGCCAAATTAGCATATCCATCTGCAGCCTTTAGGAACAGCCTACCACGGCATATATTTAAAGCTCAGTCTATCGCAACATGCTGTATTTAAGTGTGTGTGCATTTATTAACATGGGCAGCATAGTGTATAGCTCAGAGGACATAACCACTGTCCGTATTATACAATGAAAACATAAGACACCACAATAGACTACTTGACGTCTTTTTGTTTATTAATTTCAATGTTTAGAACGTACAGTATAATACAGAGCAACAGCTATATAGACATAACCACCAGTGCCCTGACCAGACAGTGTCAGGGTATTCATACAATTCATTTATACAATACTAGAGTTTCGGGGGGCTACGCCCCCCTCAACCCCAGCCGCGCACGGGGCCCAGCGTGGCCGTGTGTATATTGGGGGACCCAAATCGCCGGAGTGAAACTGTGGAAACGTTTTTTTGAAAAAGGAAAAAATTTGAAGAAATAATATTTCTTATGTTTCAGGGGGTCCACAGGGGGTCCGCGGACCCCCTGATGGTCCACTGACCCCCTGTGGAGTGTTGGGACGCGCGGGGACACCCCTGGAACATTGCGGACCATTTCGGTGTTTTTGTTTTTTTCATGAAGGTGGTTGCTTGTTTCTGGCGCAGGCTGTGCAAACCTGGCAACCCAGCGCATGCTGCCGCACGTTTAAGTGGCGTAGCGTCATGAGGGTCAGTGGGGCCGTGGCTCGGTCAGTGAAGACCCTGTAGTGCGGATGATATGTGGCATAGAGGGGCAGATTGTAAATCCACAGAGGAAACATCCGTGGGCTACCATTGGTTCAGCGATGTGTGCGGTCGCCCTGCGGCCCCTCCTCCTCCACCAATGTGCAGTATTGAGAGCCCTGACGTCACAACAATTGGAGCGATGGGCACTGCACTGTGGTTGGTTAGGGTACACCTAGGGCCCAGGTAGAACCCAGTTAAAGCCTGCATGGGCAAACCCAGTTAGGACCCGCCTTGGTCCCACATAAACATGGCTAGTTGGGGCCCACCTAAGGGCCAGGTAGAAGCTACTTATAGCCTGCATGGGCATCGCAGTTGGGACTGAAGTGGATGCCGCTGACATTGCTGACATGGGGTCCATATGGTTTAGCCCACCTTGAAAGCATATGGGAACTACGCTGGCATGCTGGCTGTAATGCAAACGCTGCATCATACCTGCAGTGTGTAGTTTGATGTTGTGTGTGTAGCAGATATACCTGCAGTGTGTAGATCAATGTCCATAGGAAAGTCAATGCCCAGCAGTGTTTTTTTTCCCCAGCAGAGTTTCTAGTGTGTCTGTGTCTCTCTGGAAGAGGTTGCACATGAACTCTGCAGCCGCACTGAGGCGCTCCAACACAAACACTCTGACATTAAGCTGCTTCACACAACAAACATGAGCACCACGCTGCTGTTTGTCCAAAAGACACAATATCTCCTCTCCCACCGACGTCATGTGTTCATTTATCGACAGGCGTACAGACTCCTTTTGACAAATTTTACGTCGTTTATCCAGCTCTCACTGACTCTCCACATCGGGCTGTTATTTTGCTGCGATCAAGTCAACGATGTGAGAGATTAGCTATCACAGACGGACGGACAGGGGGTGAAACAGTGTTGCGCCATGCCTTTCGGCCTGGCGGAGACAATAAAAAACCGAAAGTAAAGGAAATGGCCATTTCTGCAACAGAAGTAGTCAATAAACTATGCTATGAAAACATCGGCCACATTGGCAAAGAATGTAAGAAAGAGGCAATCATGTAGAAAGTAGCCGATCTCCAAGCTTACAAAGCCTCTCAACGTGAGGCGTTTCGAGCTTGTAGATCGGCTATTTTCACAATATTTACTTGTGGAACGGAGTGAAACAGAATGGGGGGGTCCCAGATCAAGTACGTGTATTTGGGGGGGGGGGGGGGGGGGGGGGGGGGGGGGCGGCGTGAAAGGGTTGATAAACACTGCTCTAATCGGAGCGAAATTATCTGAAATTACTACATGACCATAATGCAGGCTAACATGCGTTGCACGGGGCGGTCCTGCCATTACGTTAGTTACTGTAGTTGCTGTGGAGCTACATAGTTCTCCAGAAGACACACACAAACATACACCATCTACAATGGACGAACTGAGCAGCAATATAGACATTCACCACACGAACGTGCATTGTTGACAAAGTGATTGCACAGCCGCTGCAGGCATGACAACCAGGTTAGCGTTAGCGACATGGCAGCTATCACAGCGCCCTGTCCGTCGTGCTGCAACTGCCTGTGATGGCTACAGCAGTAACAGCAAGCTGTCTGCGATGCCATTGTCTGGAGACTGCTGTTAGCGTGACACGACCAATGAGAGTGAGCGCTGTAGTTGTTGCTAAGATACGGTGGCGTCTCTGCCCCATAGCTTGTAGATCTCTCACACATGATTGGCGTAGGCTGCGTTGCCAGGTCTGACTTTGTGTCTAAGCAATGGTCGGCTTATTTTTGCGCGCCTTTGGGCTCGTTTGCATTGTGCGCACGGCAGCGCTTGTTTAGCGTACGTCAGCGCGACGTGGCAACGGACGTGGCAACGTGAAAGGTGATTGGCTGGTGAAAAGAAACACCCGACGTTACACCAGAAATGGTGCCTGGAGAAAATGGTGACCAAAAAAAAAAGTTTGGAAAAAAAGGAAAAAAACCCCGCAGCGGCTGCGTGCTGTTGTGGTGATGAGGTCGTGCGCACGGTAAACGGTACGAAGCTGCCTCCCCTTCCGTTTTGTCCGACATTTGGTGAGTAGAATTAATTATGTTGCGCGGTGGAAAAGGTGTAGTTAGCAGTGAGATGTCCCCTACGCGAGGCGTAAATTCAGCGCGGCCGCCGTGGCGAGTCAGTTGCCGACATGTGGTCTGGCGGTGCGTTGTTTAGTCGATAACAGAGCTGTGGGGTGTGGACACCGAGGGTGCGGAAGTTGGTCGCCATTTATATAGTTAGATATGTATGTATAATTGTATAATTTTAGGTGCCTACACTAGTTTAATACATTAATACAGTTAATTTAGACACTTCAGCTCAGGAATAACAAATACCATTTATTAACCATATTGCATATATAACCATTTACAGCAATATTAACCATTTACTGCAATGTTATTGCATTCACATTTTGCGGTGTGACTCTGCTCATATGATATTACAGATTACCTGCGCAAGCAGGACAACAAATCTGAAATCATGAACCCCCAGAGCAGAGCATAAAATACAGTTTTACATAACATTGAACCTTCAATGCATAATTAAACTACCACATATCAGAGTACAATCCATAGAACCACAGTACAATACACAGAATCATAGAACCACAGTACAACACTGAATCAACCTATAACAAATATGAACTAAATGCCACAGGGAGGAGGCCGGGGAGGTGGAGGGAATTTGAAAACAAACAGCTGTACAACCAGCTTAGACAGCGAATCACGTAGACTGAACAGAGATCAGAGGCTGCTTAAATGAACCGCTGTATTAATAGTAAATTGTTTTCAATATACACTATGGCCTTATAAAGAGCAATATACATGTACAATATACAGTGTGTACACTATAGCAATATATTGATTCTTGCACATTGTAAAGGTATATACAGTTGGTAGTACCATATACCGTACCGTATACACTGTATACGGTACGGTATATGCTACTACCAACTGTATATACCTTTACAGTATTCCACTGAACACTTGAATGAATAAATAAAGGAATTATTGCACTTGTCTGAATCCAACATGGGTCCTTTTTCAGGTTACCAGCTAACCCTAAGCGTAAGGAGGGCATACGCTAGAACAAGGGTCTTCAACGTTTTTCAGGTCAGGACCCCTTAGCTGAGAGAGAGAGGAAGCAGGGACCCCCACTACATATTGTATAATTGTGTTGCAGATTAAACATTTTCATAGATTTCATAGAAAGCTTCATAGACTTATTTGACAGCTCTGTCATCAGTGTTGTGTCAATTAGTGGCAGTGCTTTATTGTTTATTTGTTTACACATTATCTTTTCTGTTGATATGTTGTATTCATTCATTTAACCACTTAAACCCTCAATACTTGGTAAACTTGACGTTTGACTCTGTACTTTTTTCTCTCTACATCTAAACCTCTTTGCCGAAAAAAGCCGATCTACAAGCTTGAGGCGTTGTGAGCTTGTAGAGCGGCTATTTGTGGCTAAAGTTCTCCGACTAAGGAGGCTAGGGTTCAGGGGGTTAATGAAAAAACAATATCCTATCACACAAAGATTTGGCGGACCCCCGGTAGTAACTCTGAGGACCCCCTAGGGATCCCGGACCCCCTGTTGAAGACCACTGCGCTAGAACATCCACACGTAGGCTACTAGTTAGGGAATTTTAGCAATATGTGTGGACCATCTGTGAAAAAATTTACTACCAATAGCTTTCTTCACCAATGTGTTCTTATAGGTGTCTAGAATCACCTCTCAATTAGTGCAAACCCAAATCCTCGTGGAAAATCCTGGAGAGCCAATCAAAGTTAAGGAGCCCAGAGGGCTTGGGTGAAAGATATTAAAAAAAATAAAAGTCTAAAATGAACTTGTGAGGTGTCTAACTAGGGGTTTTCAGGGGTGCTGAATCCATTCCAACCATTATTTTTTAGTAAAAATGTCTCCCTGGACATCTAATATTGGTATATTGGTTATTGTTAGTGTATAATCAGTGTATAATCAATGGTAGGGGATTGGGGTGTTGTTGAATTGATTCTATTCTGAAAAATAAAATAAGAAAATATTGCTAAACACTTGATAAGAGTGTACACCTACTGTGCACATGCTCAGTGGGATACACTGTCTGAATGTGGGGAAGGAGCGGGAGTGTTGCATCCTGGCAAATATGTCTGGACGATTTTAAGGTACGGTAGTTTATCTACTTTTTGGCATTTATTTTCCTCTGCTGGCAAAACTTTTGATTATTGTGAATTTAGATGTCAATTTTCTCTAGCCTATTGCTTACATTGAACAACCATTAGTTAAACAATCATGACACTTGTCTTTTAGTAGACAACATGGAAGAGGATTCTGTAGCTTGTGGCTTAAGGTGCTTCATCTGTGGTGGTCCTGAGACTGAGATTCAAAAGTCACCCAAAAAGGCTATGCACATTTTTTGTCTTATTCTGAGAGTGTGGATGATGCAGCATTAATCAGAAGACTTCTGGAAAAACTGAGATGACCCCAAACTACGATACCATTTGGAATGCAAAACCGAGCTATACAGTCGTGCAAGAAGTACAGTATATCCACTGAATATCGTAAGTTTTTTTTCATTGTGATGAAAGTTGACACTTGCAGATTTCAATCCTATTCTATGTTGTGAGTGACATCATAATTTAATATAAACTTTAAACATAATCTATTCTTTAGAGCAAGATGAGCAAGTCTAACGGCCAGACAGGAAGAAAAGACGCAGGGCATTGTCTGGGTCAAGTAGTTCAAGTGCTAGCTGGCACACTTGATCTACCATAATACTTGCATCCTTTGCAATGAAGGTATCAATGTTGGCACATTGAAAAGAAACCCTGGTAAGTCTTTTGTATGTAAGATTCAAATGAATTTTGATAATTGTTTTTCTTGCTCCTCATTGTAGGCTTCCACTCAAAGTCAAATCATTCAATCATGCACATACTGTATGTGGCTACCTTTTATCCAGACAGAGCTTGGCAGTTGTATCGTGCACCTGATAATGTCTACCAGGACCGACTGAAAAGGAGTTTGATGCAGAGAGCAAAGCGACGAGGTGATGACTGGGGACTTGAAGTCGCTGGTCGCCTGGTGGCAGAAGAGGCAGTATATCATATTCGATGCAGAAGAGACTTTGAGAACCCTGTTACAAAGTCTGACGTAACATTATATGGATACACAATACAGCTGTACATTACATTACAGTCATTTAGTAGACGCTTTTATCCAAAGCGACTTACAATACAACTCACATTTCTTATCCTTTATTAGTCCCCCTCATTCCTGGACCCATATCAATCTTGCAGAATACATTATTTTGAAGTCAAAAGTTTCACTATTAAAAATGATATTTCTTCCCTCAGGATAAGAAATGTGAGTTGTATTGTACAGCTGTATTGTGTATCCATATAATGTTACCTCAGACTTTGTAACAGGGTTCTCAAAGTCTCTTCTGCATCGAATATGATATACTGCCTCTTCTGCCACCAGGCGACCAGCGACTTCAAGTCCCCAGTCATCACCTCGTCGCTTTGCTCTCTGCATCAAACTCCTTTTCAGTCGGTCCTGGTAGACATTATCAGGTGCACGATACAACTGCCAAGCTCTGTCTGGATAAAAGGTAGCCACATACAGTATGTGCATGATTGAATGATTTGACTTTGAGTGGAAGCCTACAATGAGGAGCAAGAAAAACAATTATCAAAATTCATTTGAATCTTACATACAAAAGACTTACCAGGGTTTCTTTTCAATGTGCCAACATTGATACCTTCATTGCAAAGGATGCAAGTATTATGGTAGATCAAGTGTGCCAGCTAGCACTTGAACTACTTGACCCAGACAATGCCCTGCGTCTTTTCTTCCTGTCTGGCCGTTAGACTTGCTCATCTTGCTCTAAAGAATAGATTATGTTTAAAGTTTATATTAAATTATGATGTCACTCACAACATAGAATAGGATTGAAATCTGCAAGTGTCAACTTTCATCACAATGAAAAAAAACTTACGATATTCAGTGGATATACTGTACTTCTTGCACGACTGTATAGCTCGGTTTTGCATTCCAAATGGTATCGTAGTTTGGGGTCATCTCAGTTTTTCCAGAAGTCTTCTGATTAATGCTGCATCATCCACACTCTCAGAATAAGACAAAAAATGTGCATAGCCTTTTTGGGTGACTTTTGAATCTCAGTCTCAGGACCACCACAGATGAAGCACCTTAAGCCACAAGCTACAGAATCCTCTTCCATGTTGTCTACTAAAAGACAAGTGTCATGATTGTTTAACTAATGGTTGTTCAATGTAAGCAATAGGCTAGAGAAAATTGACATCTAAATTCACAATAATCAAAAGTTTTGCCAGCAGAGGAAAATAAATGCCAAAAAGTAGATAAACTACCGTACCTTAAAATCGTCCAGACATATTTGCCAGGATGCAACACTCCCGCTCCTTCCCCACATTCAGACAGTGTATCCCACTGAGCATGTGCACAGTAGGTGTACACTCTTATCAAGTGTTTAGCAATATTTTCTTATTTTATTTTTCAGAATAGAATCAATTCAACAACACCCCAATCCCCTACCATTGATTATACACTGATTATACACTAACAATAACCAATATACCAATATTAGATGTCCAGGGAGACATTTTTACTAAAAAATAATGGTTGGAATGGATTCAGCACCCCTGAAAACCCCTAGTTAGACACCTCACAAGTTCATTTTAGACTTTTATTTTTTTTAATATCTTTCACCCAAGCCCTCTGGGCTCCTTAACTTTGATTGGCTCTCCAGGATTTTCCACGAGGATTTGGGTTTGCACTAATTGAGAGGTGATTCTAGACACCTATAAGAACACATTGGTGAAGAAAGCTATTGGTAGTAAATTTTTTCACAGATGGTCCACACATATTGCTAAAATTCCCTAACTATACTGTATGCATGTGGATATAACATCATTTATAAACGCATGCTCTGTAATGCCTGATTTAAACTTGGTTCGATACCGGTGTCGTGCACTGTAAATAGCAGTTCTACAAGCTCACAAGACATTGTGCAGTGGACTTAATGTACTAGATATATGGATTACTGGTATATTTTATCACTAGCAGAATCATAAATCGTAAATAAAACAAATGAAAATGAAAAAGCTGTTAAAAAACTTTAGATCTACTGTAGGTATCAAATATGTTAGATTAAGTACTGTCCCAGTGCTGCAATCTGGTGTCTGTGTATATTGTGTGCACCACTACTGCGCATTTCACTTGACTTGACAAACAACATATGTCTATTGTAATCTCGCAGTAGCTTATCGATGTTTGATTAATCCAAGGATCCCCAAGTTGAGCAGGCCCTCAGCAATCTGTGTGTGTGTGTGTGTGTGTGTGTGTGTGTGTGTGTGTGTGTGTGTGTGTGTGTGTGTGTTCATTCATGGAGGGGTTAACCTTTCAACCTTTGATCCAGATCTGGCTTACTTAGACCATGAGGCGTAGGGTTGTAATTGTACTTGCTTCATTTAAGCAGGTTAGTACCAATCACAGAGGTGTGAAGTCAAAGTTGAATCTGCATGTGTATCGTACTTGCTTCATTTAAGCAGGTTAGGACCAATCACAGAGGTGTGAAGTCAAAGGTGAATCCGCATGTGTATCGTACTTGCTTCATTTAAGCAGGTTAGGGCCAATCACAGAGGTGTTAAGTCAAAGTTGAATCTGCATGTGTATCGTACTTGCTTAATTTAAGCAGGTTAGGACCAATGACAGAGGTGCGAAGTCAAAGTTGAATCTGCATGTGTATCGTTTCAGGTCAGCTGGTAGGGAAAGTTCAGTGACTTGCTCAAGGACATGTCGGCTGTATAACAAAAATAAAAACCCTCCAGTTTACAGCATGGTATCTCTGTCCTCTAGTCTCACCCAGCTGCACATTGTTTGTCTGAACAGGCTTTCAGTGTGTAATTACACTTAAAGTGGAAACTCCTGGTTGCTGCTGGCTCGACCATGTGACCTTGTATGCCGCTGATCTGTTTTTGTTTAGAACAGCAGAAAGCAGCTTTGTGGTACATGAATCTGGCAACCCGGTACTCCCTAAGCTTTCAAGTCTTCACTCATCACTCTCTGATCCCTAGAAATGTACAAACAAACCTCGGAAGGAAGAGATGTCACTCAAGGTCAACACCAGTAAGAATACCAGTGCTATAAGCGACTTTCTAGATCATTTGCGCGGGTGGCTCGACCATGTGACCTTGTATGCTGCTGATCTGTTTTTGTTTACAACAGCAGAAAGCAGCTTTGTGGTACAAGTATCTGGCAACCCGGTACTTCCTAAGCTTTCAAGACTTCACTCATCAACCTCTCTGATCCCTAGAAATGTACAAACAAACTTCGGAAGGAAGAGATCAACTCACTCAAGGTCACCAGTAAGAATACCAGTGCTATAAGTGACTTTCTAGATAATTTGCCCCAATTCACTGGTCAAGCCATCACACTGAGACATTCATTCACTGTAGACTATAAAAGCAAATAGTGTGCATTTATATACTGTATGACGGGGTGGATTACATTGTTGTACGGTATGCACAGGTGTGCATACCGTACAACCTTCTGGTTGGGTGCTCTGCCGAGAAATGCAAACTGACTTGGAATACTTGGGAAGCACAGGAGTGGCAGCACTCCATTCTCATCATCATCATCATCAACATTTCACAGACTACACTTATGAGCCAGTGACAAATAATACATCCTGAATCATTAAACTCCTAAGTAAGTAATGCTTGATTTATACCTGTACTGTCGTACGACGGTACTGTCGTACGACGGTACTGTCGTACGACGATGCTGGAAATGGCAGATGTACAAGCTCACAACGTGCCACACATGCAACGTGTTTGCTTGTAGATCTGCTATTTTCGCCCGTGACACGTGGTATCACAACAGAGTATAAATCATGCTTAAGACTTGACCTCACCGTTTTTATTTCTAGCCACACCAGACAACCATGTTTCGGTAAAAGCTTTAATCAGACCACTATAATATGCGGCCAAGATTCAAAAATGCACTGAGCTTTGTCTCTCTTCAAAGCAAGTGGTTCAGACAAATCTTTTGAAGAAAAGAAAGAAAGAAAGAAAGAAAGAAAGAAAGAAAGAAAGAAAAACTAAAACCCACTATTTGCATTGTAACTCTGTTTTTTGAGACACTGGTATTTTCGAACCCTTACTTGACAACCACTTTCCATGTGGAGGTCAAAAACCCAGGGTCAGCCATAGAATGGAGCTTCAGGACACTTCAGCAGATAGACTTCTTGTACCACCAGGTCCTGAGTTACACCTCAGAGCTGCAAGTATTGTTTACAGCTAATGTGCAATATATTGTGTTAGAAATGGAGGTGGGTAGTGAGTTTCATTTACTCAGTTACAGTACATTTACTTAAGTAATGTTTTGAATAATATAATATGCACTTCAGTTTTAATGAAACATTCACTTCACTTTTACTCAAGTATATTTGTGAAGATTTTTTTTTACATTTACTCCATTTACATTACTGTGTGAAGCTTCCAGGGTATTATCATATGATCAACCTGACTGTGCTATTTGCCTTAGATAACAGGGTTGTGTACTGCAAGTCAAAGGTCTTCCACACTGAAAACACGATGGTGTTATTCACCTGTGCTGTTATTGTTGTTGTTTACTGGTCTGACTCAAACTACCTCTTGCGGCTGCCTCAACATCAGACAGTTCAGCAGCATCATCTTGTTGTTTACATGTTGTCTAGCCCCTTCCCGAAAATTAAAACTAAAATCTGCATATTGGCTATGCAAATAATGATAGAAGTGTACATTACATTTAATAAAGCCATTATCTACTAACTCACAGTGAATCAAAGCAACAATAACACTCATTTAGCATGTTTATCAGAATCCCCATCGTGTCATAATCTATTTCTTTCAGCGGTGTTTGTCTCATGGCTGTTTAATACTAGGCCTTTGTGTAAATCCAGGCAGAGGCGTTTGTTTTTATCAATGGTGTCAGATTAGAGGTGGCTGTTAATGCTGAGAACACATGCTACGGGCTACGATTAACCCCAATAATTCAACACTTGTCCCAAAAAGACAAAGAGGCAACAGCCAAATGTCACTGGGATCACAAACACACTGTCACCAACAACACCAGAGAACAATGTACTTGTTAGATATCAGAAGGGATTATTCTTAATCCGCAGTGACTGTGTGTGCACGTGATAAAAAAAAACAATGAACAATATATAGTCATTAAGAGGGGATATGGGGAGACACACACACACACACACACACACACACACACACACACACACACACACACACACACACACACACACACACACACACACACACACACACACACACACACACACACACACACACACACACACACAATGATATAATACAGGCTGTTTGCACTATTGTCACCTTGATGGACAATGTATGTAATCTTCTTTTTGAGAGATTATGAAAACCAATCCAAGTGTTGTCGGGGGGGCTGGGAGGCTCATGGGGGGGGGGGGGGGTCTGATGTCAGGGTGACAGTTACTTATCATAAGCGAGATCAGGGGGAGCTTTACCACCATCATGGGACATGATTACCAAGATGATCTGTTGAACATATGTCCCTCCTATTTACCTAACATTATCATCCAACAAGCCCCTTCTCAGCCTATAGCCTAATGATAAAGTTTCTCCAAATATTTGTACTTTCCATTTCTGCTTTCATTGCCTATAGATAATACAGTTGCTGCAAATATTTGTTCAATTTGTTTATTCACTGGCCATGTTTGTGTCTGTGAAGAATAGATAACGAAGACACACATTTTACTTAACTGAATATTTCCTATTTTCAGTACTTTTACTTCTAATCCACTATCTCAGTGGCAAATATTGTAATTTTACTCCACTACAATTATTTGAAAACATTAGTTACTAGTTACTTTGTAGATTTTGATTATCATTACAAAACATACATTAACCACTTCAGCCCTATATACATTTCGGCCACTTGAAAATAGCCGATCTACAATCACAAAGCGATGTTATGCATTGTGAGCTTGTAGATCTGCTGTTTTCAAAAGATTTGTATGTTTTTTATACATTTGAAATCTTGTGAAAATGGGTACTTTCTACTTTTGGTATTTAAGTACCATTTTGATATCAATACTTTTGTACTTTCACTCAAGTACATTTTTAATACCAGACTTTTATTTGTAACAGAGTGCTTCTATACATTGCAATATTGATACTTTTACTTAAGTAAAACATGTGTGAGTAGGCTAGGCCTACTTTTTCCACCTCTGAATGCAGGCAGCACGGCCAGACGATGGCAGTATTTCTATTGTTTGGGGAACAGCGTCTGACGCACGCATCTCCCCCTCATCTTTATTAGATGGTTGTTTTCATTCAAGATTATGTAAAAGAATACGCACAAGTCAACCTAGCAAAAGAATGTGGGTGTATATTAATATACTATAGGCCTGTCCTCCCCAAACACACTTTTAGGACTTTGGACAGTCAGTGTAAGATGTGCATTTTCAATAGATAAGTAAAACCAAACATAATGGCAGCTAAATGTTGACATGTTAGTTTTATCTAGCTATATGCCTAGATACGACACAAAATGATCAATATTCATATAAGTAGCGTAGTACAGTTGGACAGGAATACAAGCGAGCATTAAAAATAACGCAGATTGTGTAAGTGGTAGATGTTTACAATGTCCCTACCTGGTTGCTGAAAACTGCTGTAACAAACAAAATAAAATGCATTGTAATCATAACTGGCTCTGTTTTGGAAAGAGACTGAGGCTATTAAACAATTAGCATTTTATTGTTTGCTGTTGTTATTGTTGTTTTCATGGAAATTGATTATGTTCCTGGGTGAATGCAGTGCACAAAACGCCTATAATTATCTTCCACAGGTCATTTTCGGTGATCTATTCAAAGAACGCTTGGGGTTATTTTGTTCCCCATTGAAGACACACACTCCTCATTATAGAAGTGGTTTCACAATGTGCCATTTCAGAATGAAGGAGGGGGGCAGTGTTGCCATGTCTGCTTGTTATAAGCAACGCTGGGCTTGTTTTTTTCTGTGAAGTTGCTTGTAAATATAAAAAAATGTACAATTGTTTTCCAAGATTCTTTTGAAAATAGACAATTTACAAGCTCACAGCACGTCGCACCATTGTGAGCTTGTAGATCAGCTATTTAAATAGCCAATGTAAATAGGTTTAAAGTGCTCATGTTGTTGCTTCTTTTGGGCTTGTTTTCATGGACCTAGTTGCTTATTTCTGTCGCAAAATCTGGCAACAATGGAGGGGGGGCGGGGGGCGGTTCCGCAGATCCCTACCTACCCGTTTATCACTGCTCTCTCGGCCAATGAGCGGCGCGGAACGCACGTGATTGACAGGCACGGCCCAGTTCCAGGCAGCACCGCCTTTTATGACCGTGTGTTTTCTTCTCTTTTTTTTTAGAGCCTCAGCGTATCAACGTCACATGTTGTTTTTCTCCTCCAGCCCCCAGTCAGTCAGTCAGTCGCACTTCAACCACTGCGGACAGCGGACATGTTATTACGATCGGTGCCTGCAATGGATGCCAATAAAAACGGGTCTGTTTTAATTTAATTTAAAGTTTTTTCTATTTTTTTTAATGCAATGCAATGGATTCCAATAAAACGGGTCTGTTTTAATTTAATTTAAAAGTTTTTTTTTCTTTTTTGTTTGTTTTTAATATTGCGCGTTACAACAAGCAGACATCGAAATAGAACTATTTGAGAAGTTTACAAATCGTGAGAATATGGCGAGTCCTCCGGCGACGGGAGATCGAGGAGGAGGAGGACACCTGTTAGTATCTAGTAATAACAACAACAACAACGTGAAGAAGTGCGGATACCTCAGGAAGCAGAAGCACGGACACCGGCGGTTCTTCGTGCTCCGGGAGCACAGCGCTGGCTGCTCCCCCGCGCGGCTTGAGTACTACGAGAGCGAGAAGAAATGGAGGAACAAGTGCGCCGCCAAGCGGGTCATCGCTCTGGACTCGTGCCTGTGCGTCAACAAGCGCGCCGACGCCAAGCACAAGCACCTCATCGCCCTCTACACCAAGGACGAGTACTTCGCCGTGGCTGCCGAGAGCGAGCAGGAGCAGGAGAGCTGGTTCGAGGTGCTGACCGACCTGATCGCGGAGGGGAAAGTGTACGAGACCCCGCCGGCGTCTACCTCCTCCCTGGTGGGCTTCGAGGATCAGTCGAGTTGTAATTACGGCGTTATTACGCCCGTGGCGGCGGCTTATAAGGAGGTATGGCAGGTCAACTTGAAATCGAAAGGACTGGGTCAGATCAAGAATCTGACCGGCGTGTACAGGCTGTGTTTGTCCAGCCGGACGATAAGCTTCGTGAAGCTCAACTCCGAGGTGGCCGCTGTCAGTTTACAGCTCATGAACATTCGGAGATGCGGTCACTCCGACAGCTTCTTCTTCATAGAAGTGGGCCGTTCGGCGGTGACGGGCCCCGGTGAGTTTTGGATGCAAGCGGAGGACTCTGTGGTGGCGCAGAACATCCATGAGACCATCCTGGAGGCCATGAAAGCCATGAAAGAGCTCTCGGAATTCCGGCCGCGGAGCAAAAGCCAGTCTGCCAGTACCAACCCCATTTCAGTGCCCACGCGACGTAATCTGAACAACCTCCCCCCAAGTCAAACGGGGCTGGTCAGAAGATCTAGGACGGACAGTATGGCGGCCACATCCCCAGGGCGGAAGTTCACATCCTGTCGGATTAGAACAGCCAGTGAAGGAGATGGGTGCACCACAGCACGTCCAGTATCCATGTCTATATCTGTGAGTGGCAGCCCTACCAGCTTAAGCTCTGGAAACCACCTCATCAGGTCCCAGACACTTAGCAGCGGGCGTACCTGCCGAATGCTGGAGACCTCCTCCAACCTGCAACACAGCAGGTCCATGACCATGTCCAACTCCCCTCCAACTGCCTTCAGCCCAATCAGTTCGTCTCCCAGAGGGGGCGCCAACATCTACACCCCAGACAAGGCCCGACGCCCCTTCAGCTGCAGCGCCTCCATCTCCGGTTCCCTCAGCGACACAGGTTTCATGCTGTGTGATGAGTACGGTTCTAGCCCCGGCGATGCCAGATTCCTCCCTCTGACCCGGAGTGACACCCCTGACTCCCTCTCCAGCACGCCTCCCTCTCGTGACGCCAACGACCCGTGTGGCTACATGATGATGGACGGGGCCAGCGGCCAGAGGCATGGGGGCGGTATGGACGGCCTGGCGTTGGACAAAGCCTACAGGAAGCGCACCTACTCTCTCACCACGCCGCGTCAACAGCGGGTGGCTGCGCCGCTCTCCTCGGCCTCCCTGGATGAGTACACGCTAATGAGGGCGGCGAACAGCCAGCGCTTCCATTCCGTCTCCCCTAAAGTGTCCTACCCAGAGGACTATGGGGACATCGAGATCGGCTCTTCCAGGAGCTCCATCAGTAACCTGGGAGATAGCGGCTACATGCCAATGACGCCAGGTGTAGTGCCGCAGTCCACCAAGGTCGACAACTACGTTCCTATGAGCCCCATGTGTGTCTCAGCCCCCAAGCAGATTGTGAACCCCAGGGGGCACACCCAGTCAACGGTGGGAGGCGGGGGCTGCAAAACCAGCTCGCCTTGCAGCGGCTCTCTGGAGGACAACGGCTACATGAGGATGTGGTGTAGCTCCAAGTCATCCATGGAGAGCCCAGACAGCCGTCTGGGTAACGGAGAGTACATCAACATGTCGCCGGGCAACCCAGGCCCTCTCCAGACCCCACCGGACTACTATCATGGTCCACTGGCCAGTGAGCCATCATCATTCAGGCCAGCACACACTGGCGGTTCCCTGCCACGGTCAGCCAAGCTGCAGGCCCCCAAGAATGAAAACAGCGACAACCAGTATGTTCTTATGAGCCCTCAGAGCCAGAGGCCCAAAGGGGGAGAGTCTGACTACTACGCGGTGATGCAGCCCAATGGTGCAGCCCAAAGCTCAGGTCTCAATCCTTCGGTGCCCTCCCCAGTTAGACATAGCCAGAGCCTCGCGTACAAAGGGAGGCTGAGCAGACCCAACAGGTTGTCCTTGGACACCCTCCGAATGCTTCCCAGCATGACTGAACATCCCATCCCCAGTGAGCCCAGGAGCCCTGGTGAATATATCAACATAGACTTCAGCAGCAGCAAATGTTCACCACCCTCCACCATTTCCAGCGAGAGCCAGTCTTCATCGATGGGCTCCAGCGGCGGAGGCAGGAGGAGGTCCCTCCTGTCAGACTACATGAACCTGGAGCTGGGCTCACGCTCGCCTAAGGAGGCTGACACACCCATTGAATGCTCAGACACGTTGCCGGAACTTTCCATGTGCCCATGCTCAGAGGAGTACCATCTGGACAACAACAGTGGCTCCCAGGGCTGTCCTGATGAGGTGAAAAGTGACTACACTGAGATGACCTTTGGAATGGCCACTTCGCCTCCACACCTCGTTCCTCAGATCACAGCATGGTAGGTATTTTGCAGTATGAGGATTACGAAAGTAGCTTTTCATACAGTTAGCTAGTAGCATGCCTGAAAATGAACATAGCAAACATAAAATTAAAATCACAGTCAGTGTTTCAATCATTATTGTTATTTTGTGATTTTGATGTAGTATGATGTCTTGAAAATGTGTGACTTTCTCCTCCAACAGCCAGGCCATGAGGGAGAGGAGGCTGTCTTTGGAGGACCAGGGCGTAAGCGGAGGTATCGGGGTGTTCCTGCTTGGGGCCTCATCCTCCTCAGTTGACCCCGACTGCTCAGCCAAGGTGATCAGGGCCAACCCACAGGGCCGACGGCGCCACAGCTCTGAGACCTTCTCATCCACGGCCACCGTCACACCCGTCTTCCCCTCCTTTGCCCGTGGCGACACAGCCAAGAGGCACAGCTCGGTGGAGAACATCTCGTCCAGGAGCAGCGAAGGCTCGGACGAGGAGTGCGGGAGCCCCATGAGTCGGCAGACGTCGGCCGGCTATCAGAACGGGCTGAACTACATAGCTCTGAACCTGCTGGACGACAGGGACATGGACAAGTGTGAAGACCTGGTTGGCTTCAAACCCACCAGCAGCTGTAAACGAGGAATCCATGGATTACACACCGCACCCTACGTCTGTTTGGGATTCAAGGAGGCTGCAACTACTGCCAAAGGTGAGTGACTCTCATGTTGGTTGGTGCGTGTGACTGGCTTGGATGGATACACACCAACGCCAGTGAGAACTGGCTGACGTGGCTGTCAATGAATGTGCATCAATGACATTTTGCATGCCCATTTGTGTGCAACATGGTATGAAAATATATTTTCCTCTCAATTTGGAAAACTTAATATAGTATAATGTGATGATAACTGTGATGAATAGACTAGTATATGTCTTCTGGCAGCATATCTAAAGTGCTGCTATGTGTGACCTAATTCGCTGCGATAATGTGGCGTGCAAAACGTTCTGAGGGAAACAGAAAAGGCTGGTTCTACTGTATGAACAGGATAAAGAAGTGTGGCTGTAGCGTGCACAGTCTAAATGGAGTCCCTGTGCTTGAGGAGAGGGGGTGTGAATAAATGAATAAATAAATTGTTTGCTGCCCCTTGATTTGAACGCAAGCACTGAGTCTGAATCAAGCAACACTTTTTGAATTTTGAAGTTGTTTATTTCGAAGAGAGCGGGACGGTGGCTGTGCTCCAGTGAAACGTGACCAGGCTGACGCACGTTGGACCTGAGAGAAGCACTGAAGTAAACAAGCCTTGTGCGTAGGCACTAGGCACCATGACGATGCAGGATAATGTTGCGTAGTTGTTTTTTTTGCTGTCTCTTTCTATGGGCACACCTATCTACGCAGGGTTTATTGTTATTATTATTGTTATTATT
Source organism: Gymnoscopelus microlampas (assembly GCF_963454915.1). Classification (NCBI taxonomy): domain Eukaryota; kingdom Metazoa; phylum Chordata; class Actinopteri; order Myctophiformes; family Myctophidae; genus Gymnoscopelus; species Gymnoscopelus microlampas. The sequence goes on from NC_139961.1 coordinate 33,118,339, forward strand.
ATTTATTTAAATATAGAATTACAGTATGAGTAATGTTAAAGTAAGCAGTAAGCGGTTATAACGCTTATTATAAAAGGTTCTTGGACATGAATGAGGGATTTCTTTTTTCATCATTAAATTACATGAGAGAATTGCTTTTATTAAGTGAGCGGGAGTCTTGCTTTACGAAATGCTTTAAATGAAAGCCTTGCCTATTACCATGCATTCCGTTAGGATTAGGGGCATTTATGTTTTAGAATTAGTCTAGCTTTAGGTATGTATTTTTCAGAAGCCATAGCAAATGGTAATGAAATGATGGTTGTCAGAAAGTCATGTGGGTTCCTGCCTGTCAACAGTAATGTCACAGTGCGCCCCAGGCATTTCCGGCCGTTGCTGCATGGTTGGGTACTAGGCATTAGGATGCATTGCGCGTCACCGTGACCCTGCCCCCTCGAACCCCTTGCTCTCCCACTCGTCTGATCAATATTTTGTTCCAGAATACCCCTCACCAACAAAACTGTGACAGGCCCACTGGGGTGTTGTTGGGGTGGGGGTGTGGGGTTAGTTCGGTTGACACCGTGAACACGGGGCAACTGAGAGGCGAGTGTTGACACTTCAGTGAGGCGTGACCCTCCCGTGTCCCCACGCTGTTATCGGTCACAAATGAACCCACGTGTGTTTGTGAGCTGAGTGGGGGCCGCAGTGACATGTGAGGCCCTGACGCATGTGCGTTTGTCCTTGCGAGTAGCGGATGGCAACCCCAATGCGTTGGGGTGGGGAGGGGGTTGTCTGTTGTTTAGCTGCCAGCAGGTAACTCAATGTCACAGTCCACATTCCTGACAGTGCGTTGTTTGAAAAAAAAAAAGGTGCCTGTAACGCTGTTTTTGTCTCGGCTTTAGGACAAAATGAATAGTGTGTGTCGGCGTAGGTGTGTGTGGGAGTGGGGTTGCGTGACATCTGGGGGAGCACTCTGTGTATGAAAGAGATGTAGTCTACTGCCTTCAAAATGTTATGATTGATGAACAGACAGTGGAACGATTATTTGTAATGTTATAAATCATCTATGCAAATTACAAACAAGCACTTG